>NC_062521.1:2576629-2674129 GCF_022655615.1 Tachysurus fulvidraco
GTGTGTGTGTGTGTGTGTGTGTGTATGTCACAACCAGATTAGGAAGGAGGCAGACCCATACACAGGATAGCTTCAAAGGAGTGGGGATTAATAAATGATAAAGACAAATACAGTAAAATACAATGACGAGGACTAAATGTAGAGGGCCAAGAAATAAAGGTAAAGAAAAATAGACACCCCACAAAATAAAATTGTAGAGACAAACAGTTTTTGACATATACCTGATATCGTTCTGCGTATTGGACTCATTAATATAATGTTGGGTGTACCTTTAATTGGTCATTATCCTTGCCTATCCTTGATTATGAAAACTGTGAATATGTGAGTAAAGTAAATGGAAACAGTTGTGATTTAAATGACCATTTATAAATATTTATTTATATGATGCAGTGTATTGTTCACATTGATGACTTATTGAGTTACTGGTACAAATATGGACTTTATTTGGAGACTTATGGACCCTTGAAGACATATTTTCCTATTGTGTTATTTATGGTTTTTTTTTCTGAAAGTGAATAGTTGCGATTCATGTTGACCTTATCTGAGAGGTTGCAAAGCTCAGGTCAGAGTTTATTAAACACAGCACAAACGTGTCTCTGTTATTTCTCTGCAGTGTTAGACATTCAATTTGCCCCTCTGGGTTTCTCTGGCCTAGAGCGGGTAATATAAACATTGACTAGACATGGCGAAGGGTAAACGTAACTAATGAATCCGCGCTGCCATCGGCAACACGGCTCACATTTATACACAGGACAATAATGACACAATGAGGAGCAGGTGTGGTGACAGGGAGGAGTAGACGAAGGCGGCGCAGACACGTGACGAGGAACAACAACAAACACACATAGTTGTTGTTCTTTGCTTCTTTTTTTATTTTTTAAAAAAAAACATCCTTTCTTACATGCAGACCGAGGCCACATGACTGGCAGTCTTTTATTTATTTATTTATTTTTTACATGAAGTCTGTTCATTCTACACACCACTATCGCTGTACTTGGAGGAGCTGTTAGTGCATGAGCTAACAGCCACAGTGCGATTGTTCACATTGAGGGGCGAGAGAAGAGCCTTGGAGTATTTCCCAGCGCATTGCGAGAGAGCACGACCTGTTCTGCTCTTCTTCACCCCTGCTGTGCACAGAGATCGCTATGCCCACCACTCTGCAACTAGATGAGATACTTGGAGGTCCCAGTGCCCCACTATAGCACAGTCTCAAAAATCCTCCCCTTTAACCCCGCCTCATCGTCAGCACTAGATTTCCCTTTCATACACTACGTTCCACCAACTTATTTATTTATTTATTTCCTTTTTTAAACGACTTCACTGATTTTCTTTTTCTCGTTTCTAATAACTGCAATTAT
Source organism: Tachysurus fulvidraco (assembly GCF_022655615.1). Taxonomy (NCBI): domain Eukaryota; kingdom Metazoa; phylum Chordata; class Actinopteri; order Siluriformes; family Bagridae; genus Tachysurus; species Tachysurus fulvidraco. Next base: position 2,577,988 of record NC_062521.1, read on the forward strand.
GTTACGTTCTATAATGTATATATTAGCAGGCGATAAGAACATTTTTAATCACATAGTATTAAATTATTTAAGTGCACACGGAGGGGACGTCACACGTCCTCGTGAATGTTGTTACTATAGAAACTGTAACACGGTAGATAATACGGTAGATATAAAACGTTAACACACCCTTGTTGAAATTCTTGGTTTTTGTGTTAATAAATAGATAGATCATGTCAGACACACACACACACACACACACACACACACACACACACACACACACACACACACACACACACACACACACACACAGCTGAAGGCTGTCTGTTTCCCTCAAAATGAAGTAGAAAATATGGTGATGCACAAAAAACAAATTAAGGCCATCTGTATAATGAAATTTTTTCCCTTCTCACTGGGAATGACATTTCCAATTGGAGCATTGCTATTAATATCTGGAGAAGACTGAGAGTAGTGTAAATAAAATAGCCATGGTGCAGTGTGAGGTGTGAGGACATATACTGTACTTGGCTAGAGCAGTCAATGTAGTACCGGAACAAACAAATCTGTCACGGATCTCCCAACACGTAGCGCTAGGATCCATATGCTCAGTGGTGTAGTCTACAGTACGTGATACGCAGGTATACGCCGTATACCCACTAGGAAAGGCCAAGGATTTCCGTATACCCACTTAAAAAGCGTTAGGATACGTAACAATATCGTTTTGTGACAGAACTTTCATTCATAAATTCACCCCGCACTGTGTTACGAACACAGACTGTGGTTGCGATTGCGAATCACTAACGTTTTTGGACCATCGGGACTTCCGTGGCCTGTGACCTGATCTGACGTCACCTACCGAGGAGGAAAATCGGTTGCTTGGCGGTGTTTTTTTGGCGCAAATTAGAAATGAACTAACTAACTAATGTAAAAGAAGATCTGAAACGAAAGCAGACCCAAACTACACTCTGAGTGTTTTCGGAAGCCTGCGCCTAAATCTACAGCAGCTTCAGGTGACGTTTCACCCACAGCCCGAGTACAGATGTATTTGGAAAGCTTTGTAAACTACCAGTTCATTCAGTTCATAATATTCTGCAGTGAAAGAGTGTTGGTGATAAAACTGAACAAATTTATATTGTTCACTCTTAAATGTACATTGGAAATTGACAGCTGATAAAACCTGTGCTCCAGGTCCCATATTCATATAACATTTAAGGCTAAATGTAGCTCTTAAAGATATAAAGTTCAACCAAAAATGAAAATTGTGTAGTTTCTTTCTTCTGTTTAACACAAAAGATGATATTTTGAAAAATGACACAATTTTCATTTTTGGGTGAATTTTACCTTTAAGATGTACATTTAGCCTTAAATGTTATATGAATATGGGACCTGGAGCACAGGTTTTATCAGCTGACTGTCTTTTGTTGCTTATAATGAATTGGAATGTTGATAACACATAAGCAGTCTTTAATAATGCTATAAATTACATGTAGATGCATATTTTATGCATTAGTGAGTGTGGTGGTGCCTATGGGGTGTCGCTCTAGGATGGTGCGTATGAGGCTGGGAGGGGGGGGGGAGGATCACAGTATACTCACTACAAAAAACTAGACTACACCACTGCATATGCTGATTTAACGGAGACAACGATTGGAAGCACAAACGTTAATCCAAAACCTGAGACAAAAGCCGAAGTCCGTAGATGCAGGCGATCAGATCAGGAGCCAGAAAGAGACGATCCAAAATGGCAAAAACAAACCCAAAAAATCAGCAAATTGCAAAAATCTACGTCACATAACAGGTCAAATAACTGCTGGGTACATACATCGCTTCGTGCTTCAGCATGCACAAGGTTTAAATGTATCCGTAACCTGGAATTAACCAAGAAGTGTTAGAATTCTGATGAGGGTTCCCTCTGGTGGACCGGAAGAGTACACACGGTGAGCGAGGTTACAAAATCAAATAAACATCTGAATAAAATGCAGCTACATGTGGAAGCCATTCATGTCTGTTCAGTCTTATTTACAACGTATTTCGATGTTTTTATATTCGACGAAATTACAGTACCGTTATTCTGAGACGGAGATATATTTTCTGTCGTCTTGGCTCGTCCTCAAGGTGCACAGAATGATTTAGAATGGGCTTTGATGAAAATGAGACGACTATTTACACAAGCGATGATGCGCCATGCACGACTAAAATAAAGGCTAATTAAAACGGAATCATAAAGCAAAGCCCCAATGAACCATAAACTAGAGCTAATTACTGAAGTCGCACACATACCTCCTTCTTCTCTGGTTCTTTATGGCTGTTTAAGGACACTGCAGGGAAGGATAGTAAACAAATAACAGCAAGATACGGATACACAAGCGAGTTGCCAAGATTTTGCAAAGTTACAGACAAATACCTGGCCCACTGTGGTGTAAGGATGAGATCCTATGCCCCTTTTCCACCGAGGCAGTTCGAGTGCTGGTTCGGAGCCTAATTTAGAACCAGTTCTTTTTTGTTTCGACCGCCAAAGCACCGGCTCTGAACCAGGAAAAGTGGTTCTTAAGTAGCACCAAAACGTTGCTGGTCTAGACTTAAGAACCGCTTGGGGCGGGAGCTGTGGGCGGGGCTACTGTTAGCGCATTTGATAATGTACCTTAAGTATACTAATGTTTAATACACTTTTACTTTACCGCGATATGATACATTATCAGCACACATGATAGTAGGTAGCTACATGTTAAGGCTAAATTTTTTTCTGTGATAACGATAAAATAACGTTATGTACTTTATCGATTACAACCTCCGTTTATACAGATTACACAGAGCTGCACGTACACATTTTATTCGCCGCGTTTGGATGCCAATGTAGGTTCGCAATGCCATGAACATTAACAGTAAAGCAACATCCGCCATTGTTGTTGTTTTTTTGTTTGCCGCTGCTGCGCTAACGTTGCTGGGACACGTGACACGTATACAGTGACGTCACACCCGGCGCTGTGATGGCTCTCTAGCCAGTGGAAAGGCAAACCGGTTCTTAGAAGGTTCACCAGTGTTACCAACTTTGAACCAGCACTAGCGCTAGCTCTGAACCAGCACCCGGTTCTTTCCGGTGGAAAAGGGGCACTAGATCTATGGACCCACCAGGGAACCTAGTTGACCATCACTTATTACACAAACATGTCCTTGCTCTGGACATCTGATGTTTTTACCCCCAGAATCAGCAATGTGGTTAAACAACCCACAGACCTTTCCTTAAACACTAAAACAACATTCATTCATTCATTCATTCATTCATTCATTACCGCTTTATCCGAACTTCTCGGGTCACGGGGAGCCTGTGCCTATCTCAGGCGTCATTGGGCATCGAGGCAGGATACACCCTGGACGGAGTGCCAACCCATCGCAGGGCACACACACACTCACACACTACGGACAATTTTCCAGAGATGCCAATCAACCTACCATGCATGTCTTTGGACCGGGGGAGGAAACCAGAGTACCCGGAGGAAACCCCCGAGGCACGGGGAGAACATGCAAACTCCACACACACAAGGCGGAGGCGGGAATCGAACCCCCGACCCTGGAGGTGTGAGGCGAACGTGCTAACCACTAAGCCACCGTGCCCCCCTAAAGCAACATTTGTTAGGGTATTTACTTCTTAACTAGAGCTTTAGATGTACTTCCTACTAACAAGACCACAGTGTGAAGAGAAATGATGTTTATTTCCTGCTGGTAATTATACCATGAAGAATGTGTGGACGCCTTTCTGATGCAATGAATATGATCTGTGCAGCTATAATTTGCCGAAAGCTTCAGTGTATCACCTTTAAATCTAAAATACAGCGTTATTTATTTATTTCCGAAAACATGGCATCATAGGGTACGGATTTTTTCTTCTTCTTTCATTTCCAGCGTACCACAAGCAGCTGCTCGGATGCAGAGTAAACAAAGGCTCTGTATATAGGTCATCTCCACACTGTTCTCGCTCAAGATGGATGCACCGTTAAGACGCACTAACACAACCAAAAACACACGTGCTACAGTAGCAGGGTATTTACAACGAGCTCGTTATGGGGACGTGGATAACAAAAAGGAGACTCTGAGCGATGTGTCTGACTCCAGTGCACCTGGTTCAGTCACAATTATCACAGGAGATGATTTGTATCTGACTGCTCAGACGACCGTTCATCAGTCCGCCGTAATTACTCTGTGGGTCCACTGACATGAATGAGTTTCTCATTTCATGCATATTTTCTCCATCTTTGGATTTCCTGCCATAACCCATGCTGAATCACCAGAATTACAATTAACTCTGTAATGCAAACGTGACACAAAAATGGCCTTGTCCTGGATAATTCTGCTTCTGGAATGTCTAGCCACACCCCCTTTTACCTCACGAAGTGTTTAAAGGTGGGGTCTCCGATTTTTGAAAGCCAATGCTGACATATAAAATCACCAAAACAAACACGCCCCTAACCCAAATGGGTCCCACCCCCGTATCGATAGCTCCGCCCACACATACATACGTAACCCAGGCGACTAACGGAAAGAAACGTGTCTTTATCATAGCTGAAGGGAAGAACAATACGATTGTAGATAAACAAACAAGCAAAAATGCCACACAAGTATAATCATGTAAAGGACAAAGGCATATATTAGTTCTGTGTAACAAAGCAAAACCAACGTTACTCACCTATCGAGAAGGAAAAAAGCGCCTCGGCGTCTTAAGTAAAGTCGGCCACATATTCACAGGTCGGAGTTTCCCGAGTCGATAACTCTTGAGCTAAACGCTGTTACTACACAAAACGCGGTTGTAGCTGCCTCTCTACATTACTACGATAGAAAAGAGGTGTTATTTGTGTAGTAACAGCGTTTAGCTCAGGAGTTATTGACTCGGGAAACTCCAACCTGTGAATATGTGGCCAACTTCCTGCTCCTTCAGTTCTCTCCAGCGCTGGAAAGCTGATCCTATATTAACACGTCCTACTTCTTGTCCTTATCGTAAGTCTTTCTTCTCTTTCTTTATTTGTTTTTATCCTCCATGTCGATGTTAAAACTGCTTTCTGCTAATGTCACACACCGAACACTCTCTCCGCCCACATCGACAAGACACGCCCCTTACTGCTCACTGGCTACACGTTTGTTTTGTTTTTGTTTAGTTTGTCATCCCGACTCAGTTTTCTGAAGCATTTCTCAAAAATCGGAGACCCCACCTTCAATTGGTTACCTCACATGTCCAACTTTGTCTAAGAACCTGCTGAAATTTCCTCAAAACAAAAAAACACTTAAGCAGCAGTCAGTAGGTTATTTACTAATTTAACCAGTATCCGTTAGGACCATAATTGCACATTCAAATGATCAAATTATACAGACCCCAGTGTATATGTTCCTCTCTCGGTTTCTCTTCTCACCTATCATTACTCCACCCAACGCCGTCACCGTAATTGCCTCCTTGCTGTGCGCTCGACTCTGATAATGAGTTTTGCAGTTGTTCCGCTCTCGTCGTGGGATGCGAGCCGGAATGTGAGCATGGCGAGAAAGCCCTGATCAGGAGAAGATAAGGAGAATGATGACCTGAGCTGGAGGAGTTTTACACAAATAAGAGGACGACATGCTGTCAAACTGTGTGTGGGTTCACTGGATCTTTCCTGGATGTGCTGGAGCATGGAAGCAGGCTGAGTCTCACACCTCACGTTATTGCCTGCGATACGCCTGACACAGGCTCAGTCACCTTTCTCACTTGTGCAGAGGTAGAAAAAGAAAGAGAGAGAGAGACACATACATGAGATGAAGCTGCTCGAAAGAGATGCAGGGTCAAATCCTGAATATCAAAGTTGAAATAAATAAATAAAAAGAAAGAGAGAGAGAGAGAGAGAGAGAGAGAGAGAGAGAGAGAGAGAGAGATTGGAGAGAAAGTTCTACTTCTAATTCATTGCAAATCTGGTAGCTGTAAGTTTCTCTTGTTCATTAGCAAGAGTAGCCTTTTAGCTCCAGGGCTAAACTCAAACAGCAAAACATTTAGGTTGTTTCCGCACTCGAGTACTCGAATCAGCTCTCAGGCCTTGGCTTGCCTGGTGGTGGAGCTCATAACCCTTCTGAGCCATGGATCGAGATCGTGCGATGCCAAACGCCAAGTTTGTGCAGGCAGGTTTGGAAAACGGTAAGCACTAGATACTTCCTTTTGCTATTTTGGCAGTGGTCAAGCAGCAAAACAAAAACATAGCACTTTTTTGGATTTATCTTATACTGTAGTACAAGAACAACTGAAAACAATGAGCCAATCTCTTGCACTTAGTTTCTTTTCTTTCTTTTCTCTAACCTTTTCTTTTCTATAATGCCAATAGAAACAAGGAGTAACATGAACCATATGACATGACATGCCGGACGCTAAGGGTTTGGTTGAAAAGAACCCACGGGCCACCAATTTTCGAGAGGATCAGGGATCATTTCTCCAGACTGTTACTGAAGGATAAAACAGTTTTCGCACTTCGCCAAACATTTCTAAAATACCAAACACCTTCTGGAATGATGGACCTGGAAAATCTTACATTTCTGCCTTTTCCTTTAAGAATCTACCTGCTTTTCTTAAACAACTTAGTTACAAACAAACACAATGACAAAGAAACCAATTTTTTTTCCTTTTCTTTTCTTTTTAACAAGCTTCATGCTGTCCATGTTTTGTAATTCAGATTTAAACTGAAATAAAAAAACATATATATACACTGTAGTTGATTGTGTGCAAAACCTAACAAGCCAGGATAATAAATCAAAATCATGAAATCTGTATCATTTAATTATAATTTAACAGTATTAAGTACAAATGTATTAAATTAATTAAACTAATAGAAAAAAAATTAAATAAAAAAATAATGAATTTAGTTCGGATAAGCGGTAGAAAATGAATGAGTGAGTGAGTGAGTGAGTGAGTGAGTGAGTGAGTGAGAAATAATGAATTAATGAAATAATGAATGAAAAAATAATGAAAAAAACATGCCCATCGTTTAAATTATGAATTAGCTGACCAAAGCTCCCTCTTCACACAGTTTGTGTTTTTTATTTTTATTGGATTTTTTTGTTGTTGTTTTTTTTTTTGGAAAAAAATTCAAGAAAGAGGCTAAAAGATGCTGTCTTCTCTGAGTTGCTCTATTACCTGTGCAGCTGTTGATTTTAAAGGGACGATGAGGGCTTTAGACCGTCATATTTACTTATTTAATATTAGCACAAAGTTTTTTTTATGTGTGTGTTTACAGCCTAAAATGTAAATAGCGGTGCGATGCACTGCGGTTACATCAAACTGTCAGGCGCGACAGTTCTTCGCTTAAGCCTATGGATCATACACGCTTCAAAACACTGGCATTTATATACTGTAAAATACTGAAAATTTACAATGCTGGCTTTGAAAACAAGAATATAATCACAGCTCCAAAAATAGTTGTGAATGAGAAGAAGAAAAAAAAAGAAAAAAAAAGCTAGTAGCATGTTGCGCCGCTAATGCAGTGGGTGTGTTTTGTCAGCGTGTATAAGAAACGGTGTAGCAGGTCAGTACAGGGGTCCAATCACTGGGTTGGAAAAAGCATCCCACGTTTTATTTCCTATTCTTTTCATGTTGCTCTCACTTCTCCTTCTCTTACCCTAGAAAAAGAAGGAGAGATTAACCAAGGGAGGTTTTTTTTTAGAACTGTAGTAGGTCTTTCTTACAAAAATACACAGACACACACACACAGATACCAAGCCTCTTTTACACAGTACACAAACAGCATAAATCCAAAGTAGCGCACACACCGGGTCAGATGTACTGTATTGTACATCAGGAAGCTGCCATGTGTCTGAAATAAATTTATTCTAGGTTCTAGACACCTAGCAAATTCCATTTTATGTGCCGTTGTGAAAGGGGAGGAATGTCAACCACCGAGGAACGATGGCTTCTTGAAGATATTGTGTTAATAAGTGAAGTTCTGATTAGATAAAGACCTCCGTGTCACAAGAAGGCAGTGTGCATGGCAGGAATAAGGCTGATATGTCGTCTGAATACTAATCGACTTTAAAGAGAAGTCAAGAGAGATACAGACTCAGGAAGCTTGCGCAATTAAATGAAATCTGGTGTTTCGGCTGCAATCCGAATGTCATGACGTCTATACCGTAGCGCAAAGACAGAAGAATCGGCTTGAGTGTTCCAATACTTTCGACAGACTCTGTATGTCAAATTGTAAAGCAAATAATAAACAACATCAATGGACAAAAAGTCAAATCTACCTGCTTCAACAGATGACTTCTTAACCAATGAGGAATTTCATGATGACGGATATCTTCGGTTAGTTTTCCTGTTCCATAACAGTCCATGACGATCTCATCTTAAAAGTACAACGGCTCGTGCTAATTTTTTCAGTCTTCTGCCAGGAAATCAGTCTCCCCAGAAGCTCCAGATGTTTATTGTACGAATGAATCTGACATCTATTCAGACATCTGGATTAGTTTAACCGATAAAAAGAACCAACCTGACATTTATGAGGCATCATTTCTAGGCTTCCATCTTCATTTCCCAGCTACACCATTGAGCAACGATTGTCATCCACTTCAAATAAAAAAATACACTCCCTGGATGCTCTGGATAACTCTGTCTGCTAAACACTGTAAATAGAATAAATGTAAGCAATTTAAACTCGACGTAACATTCTAGATATGTTAAGGAGTGCTTTAGTATGTTTTCATTTGTGTATATTTACCCCACACAGACTCAGGAACATGAGTAGGCTTCAAAATTGACAACATTCATTCATTCATTCATTTCCTACCGCTTATCCGAACTTCTCGGGTCACGGGGAGCCTGTGCCTATCTCAGGCGTCATCGGGCATCGAGGCAGGATACACCCTGGACGGAGTGCCAACCCATCACAGGGCACACACACACACTCTCATTCACACACACACACACACACACTACGGACAATTTTCCAGAGATGCCAATGTACCTACCATGCATGTCTTTGGACCGGGGGAGGAAACCGGAGTACCCGGAGGAAACCCCCGAGGCACTGGGAGAACATGCAAACTCCACACACACAAGGTGGAGGCGGGAATCGAACCCCGACCCTGGAGGTGTGAGGCGAACGTCCTAACCACTAAGCCACCGTGCCCCCCCCCTAACAAGATGAACAATTCTGCAAATAAATCTGTTTGCGTCTAATAATAAACGAGGCCCATGATTGTGATCTCAGCTCACAACCTAAACAATTCTTTTACATTGTGAGTTTTTTTTTGTATTTGACATATTTTGTATTGTTTTTTTTTTACTTTTGAAGTTAAAACAGTGGAGCTATTTCCCCAAATCAATTTTTTTTTTTACCTGTAAGTGAAACTCACAATCATTCTGACATGAAGTTATTTCCCTCCCTCAATGTCAGAGAACGAGAGAGTCTTCGCGGATAAAATACAGAACATATGCAAGTGAAACATAAAGGGAAATGTTTTATTTAGGGAAAAACTAACTAAGGGAACCGGGAGCATAAAACGCAGGAAGAAGGAAACAGGAACGACAGCAAACAAGAGACAACAAACAAGTCGTCACGATATGGGAGGCAGAGCCGATCGGCCATATACCGTACGCTCACTAGGGCCGCGCAAATTACGCAAGGCCCCGCCTCCCCTGCCTCATTTTCCAGCACGTGTAAATGTTTACTGTGTAGATGACAATATGAAGCGGAGCTATCCATCTGGCAATGAAAAGAGAAAAAAGAAACAAAACAAGAGTGAAATGCGAGAACAGCAATCAAAGTTGATGCGATTCTGTCTCTAGTCTCTCTCTGACTAGCTACATTAGCCGTGCAGTGCTGCCAGACACGAAAAGGACTGACACGAAGACTTACAGCAAGATTACAGATTCCAAAATGGTCGAATACCGAGTATATATTATAAAATATCTCATTCAATAAAGATTTGTTCATATTGTTTTACTCTTTGACTGAGAAATGGAGCAAACTTTTATTTTAAAAGGAGAGAGGTTTGTAGTGGGAGCAGTGGGGTGTCAAGTGTGAATGTGTGACAAATGGTTTACATGGATCACGGGTCAGGTGGAAGGGCCCCTTAGTAGAATTTTGCTTAGGGCCCCCGGGGAGGTCAGGATCGGCTCTGATGGGAGGAAACAATGTCGCTTGGCCCTTCCGCAATAACGATAGGGGAGGAAATTATAGAAACACAAAGTAGAGGCATGTAGAGACGTGAACGGATTAAGGATAGGGCAGAGTTTACAAAAATAGACACAAGACACACAAAAACTGCCCGAATGTTCCCCTAGTGTCCAGACAGGGAATAGTCCCAGCCATTGCTGACACTCAAAGCACACACGTTGTGTCTCCCAAATAGTCTTTCATATTTTTCCTTCATAGAACACACTGTGTCTGACTCTCCCTCATAATAACCACAGTGTGTATCCAAGACTCTTCTATATGGCACACATTGTGTGTCTCTGAAATCATTTGTTTGGCAGCACACACAGTGTGTATCCAACTCTGTGCACCTGAGTCTTTCTTTTAACACACACACACACACACACACACACACACACACACACACACCGTGTTTCCGATTTGTTTATTTTTCTCAGCATACAGTGTTTTTCTGAGATTCTTTCAGAGAGCGCGGTCATATTCCAGGTTTTTCTAGCTCACTAGTTCAGAAAGTCCTTTTATACTTCTGACTTAAGCATGACCAGCTTACACACACACACACACACACACACACACACACACACACACACACAGACACACACACAGACAATCCGTCGGTGCGAGAAGATAAAATAAAGCCATGGAAACAGCACTGAACTTTGAGGACTCAACACAGGTTCTCTTGAGTTCAAGCCTTAAGAAATAAGATATTGGATTGGCCTTTCTTTCACTTTTTTCCTTTAGGATCTTGAAGAAATTGTGCAATTGGGACAAAAAAAAAAACAGAAAACAACGGAACGATTAAAAAACGTATCGAATGAATCCTTCACTCCGTTGGATGTCAAATTTTTTTTTAACATAATCATATACATATTAATATAATAGCTGTTATTTGCCTTACAATAATACCTTGTGTTGCATCTGGAGATAAAACACGAGCAGCATGGGGGGAAGTCATGGCCTAATGGTACCTACTCGTAACCCGTAAGGTTGTGGGTTTGAGTCTCGGGCTGGCCACGACTGAGGTGCTGAACTCCCAAAACTGCTCCACGGGCGCCGCAGCATAAATGGCTGCCCACTGCTCCGGGTTTGTGTTCACGGTGTATGTGTGTGTCCACTACTGTGTGTGTGTGTGTGTGTGTGTGCACTTTGGATGGGTTAAATGCAGAGAACAAATTCTGAGTATGGGTCACCGTACTTAGCCGTATGTGAAAATGATGATGATGATGATGATGATGATGATGATGATGAAACCCTGTAAGTTGCGAGGTCGAAGTGGTGCCTCCAGGGATTGGATTTGTTTCTTGATTGAGATCTGGAGGCCAAATCGACACCTTGAACTCCATCGTTTTCCTGAATTTTCATTTCATAAATAATTTTTGCAGTGTAGCAAGAAGGAGTATGTTTTCCTGCTAAAGAAAGCCACTGCCATTAGTATACCATTGCAAGGGGGAGGGGGGGGGTTACTTGGCCTGCAGCAATGTTTATGTAGGTGGTCTGTGTCAAAGTAACATCCACATGGATGTCAGGATGCAAAGTTAAGTTTCTCAGCAGAACATTGCCCAAAGCATCACACTGCTTCTACCAGCTTGCCTTATTCCCATCCTGGTACCTTCTCTTCCCGAGGTAAGTGACACACATGCACAGCAGTGCTTCTGTCAGACTGGATCAGACTGGGCAAGCTCGCCTTGGCTCCACACATGATTCGGTATGCCTTGGGCATCCATGATCTTGTCACCAGTTCACCAGTGGTAGGTATTAACCACTGTATCTCAACAACAACCCACAAGACCTGTTGTTTTGAAGATGCTCTGACCCAGTTGTCTAGCCATCGCAAGGCTATTCAGTCACTCAGGACCTTAATTGTGCCCATTTTTCTGGTTCCAACAAACCGACTGCTTAAACTGTATTACCCGTTTGAGCAACGTTTCTAACATCTGTGTCAAATATCTGTGGGATCTCTAAAGACTCCATCACGAATGACAGATACTGTTTTTACACTTGCATGAAGATAAATTGTGAACTAGAACCCTGGCTTTAAGACAGAGGGAAACCCGCCAAGCTTCCCAACCACAAAGCAATTTCAGGCACAGATAATGAGGCTGCGCTGGCTAATTTAGAGATCTGAACCACACACACACATACAAAGACTCTTTCAAATACAAAAGCCTCCTGTATTCAGATCACATATTACAGCTGTGTTCTGCTTCTCCGCACAGTAATAATGTATGTTAAGCAGCACATGTTGGTGAAGAAAATTAGCACCGATTTTTTCGGCGTGGCATTAGTGCCATTAGCATACAGTGATGCGACTTACTGAGGCGAGAAGCCCCTGTGCTAAACAGATAAGGACATTAAAGTGCCACCGAGCCAAGGTTTCTCACCCTTCCATCTCATTTATTTTTGCAGGCATTTTTTTAATCTCTTCTTGGGTGAATTATCTGGGGAAATTGTTCCTAAACCTATCAGCACAATTACCACCAAACCTGTATCGTAATCGTATCGTTCCTCAGAATAATGCTAAGTCGAGCTCGGCCGAGGCTAGGACCTTCGCTGATAATAATATGGCTCTGAGGTGGGATCCTGTATTAGGCGGGATATCTTCATACAACCATCCGTCATGAAGCCACCCAGACATTTGCACCGGTGCTCCCTTTTAAAAGCTCCGAAAGAGATGATGTTGGTTAGAGGTTAGGCTGCTTTTGCAAAACATGGCTTGCTGTGATTAAATCGTTTATGAATCTGATATGTGACTATTCACAGATCTATCTGATAATGGCCCTAAATGTAAACTCATACAGTGGCATACAGTATCTAAACACTCTGTAGTGTGGGCGATCGTGCCTTACCTTGAGTTGGCAGCCCCTCTTGGCTGTCCCATGCCTTAAACCCCTTGTGATAGGCTATAGGTTCACCATTACCACACGTAGGATAAAGGGTACAGAAATGGGTGGATGGATGCAAAAAAGACACATTTTAATAATCAGATTATGTGGAGCATTCACCATACAAATCATTCCCTAAGTTGATCTTTAACCTGTTGTTTGCTTTGCACAGCAGAACATCTGGCAGAGCTGCTGTTGTCGATTTCATCAGCGTTGTGTTTTAAAAAAAGTGACGTGACATACGGCTAAGTACGGTGACCCATACTCAGAATTTGTTCTCTGTGTTTTACCCATCCAAAGTGCACACATACACAGCAGTGAACACACACACACAGAGCAGTGAACACACACACACCCAGAGCAGTGAGCACACACACCCGGAGCAGTGAACACACACACACCCGGAGCAGTGAACACACACACACCCGGAGCAGTGAACACACACCCGGAGCAGTGGGCAGCCATTTATGCTGTGGTGCTCGGGGAGCAGTTTGGGGATGCGGTGCCTTGCTCAAGGGCATCTCAGTCGTGGCCGGCCCGAGACTCGAACCAACAACCTTATAGTGAATATTCCACTACAACTCATAAATACAATGCAACATACACAACAGTTCATAAATATACAAATAGGGAAAAATGCTTCAGTGGAATGTGTTTCAGTTGAAAGTGTGTAAAAACCCAGCTGATGAAATAAAACAGCCCACAATAGAAAAACATCAGCTACATTTCTAGCTTGGATAAATGAAGTATTCTGGTATAAAGTGTTAAATAAAGGGACTGAAGATTGCGTTGTTCAACAAGGTCTTAATTAGCTTTTAATTTCAGCATCTGCGGTTTCAGGCAGGCGGCCAGGCGAGCTCGATCTCCGCCTGATGAGGCTTTCCATTTAGCCAGCAACAGGGATCGTCGGTCCAGCCGTTTCCTCATCGCTTTTTCACCCCACCTCGGGAGTCTATCCTTAATTAAGCGACTTGTGCTAATATGTTGGCGATAGACGAAAAAAACTTCAATGTGCATTAAGAAGGTACCCTGTCATGAGAGCATGTGGTAAAAGGAATTAATGAAGAGGCATATCTCAAATGGCCGTTAAAGATCAAATGGTGCTCAAAAAAAAATGCAGTGCTCAGAGATGGTGTAAATCATTACATGTTTTTGGAAACGTTGGAGGGAGTGTGAAAGATGGTGCTATCGAGTAGATCGTTAGTCGCACGTCCGTTGTTTTCTTTTTTTTTCAGTTCGCACTTTCTCAAAATTGTGTTCTGTATCGCAAACTCGACCTCACTCGATAACAAGTATTTCCATCCATACCAACCGAATTAAACACAACTGTGAACCACACTGACCGTGTCTGACTTTGTCTGACTTCTTATTACAAAGATTATTAGTAAACACCAAATAGTGTCCAGGGGTAACGGTGGCTTAGTGGTTAGCACGTTCACACCTCCAAGGTTGGGGGTTCGAGTCCCGCCTCTGCGTCGTGTGTGTGGAGTTTGCATGTTCTCCCCGTGCCTTGGGGGTTTCCTCCGGGTACTCCGGTTTCCTCCCCCGGTCCAAAGACATGCATGGTAGGTTGATTGGCATCTCTGGGAAATTGTCCGTAGTGAGTGAGTGTGTGAGTGAATGAGAGTGTGTGTGTGCCCTCTGATGGGTTGGCACTCCGTCCAGGGTGTATCCTGCCTCGATGCCCGATGACGCCTTACATAGGCACAGGCTCCCCGTGACCCGAGGTAGATTGGATAAGTGGTAGAAAATGAACGAATGAATGAATGGATGAATGAATGGATGAATGGATGAATGAAAATAGTGTCCATTGTTATCTCGAAAACACACCCATTGGGAAACTGAAGTCTATCACAATGGAATCAGGGCACAAGGCAGGGGGAGACACTGGGTCACCCACCCATTCAACAAAGACATTCTCCACAGTTGTGTACTTCTAATAATTCCAACTTAGTTGCAGCAGTTTGAGGCAGAACCACATATGATGTGCTGGTCAAGTGTCCACATGTCTTTCATTGTAGTTTCCACAAGCTTTGTCAACCTAACAAGCTACAGGCTTGTTCTGTTAATTACTACACCTAAGAAAACAGCTGAAAGTGTAAAGTTACATACTGTATCTACATTTCTCAGGGTCTAATTAGCCTACAGCACACAAATAAGTCTAATACTAAGCTACTAATTCATTAGATTTACATGAAAACACCATTAGTTCTTGCTTGTTGATACCAGCTGCTGTAGCCATTGTCTCTGGCTGTGTTTTTGTTTTTTTTTAACCCCCCTCTTATTGTGAGTAAGAACTCGCACCATCCCAACGTCCTTGGCTTACCGTCCATGAAAGCTTTTTCTCTTTGTAGACAACATTCTTATATTTACCCTCTCAGCGACTGCTAACGGCCTTGATGGAGTGGAACTGAGAAACGTTTGGGGCTCCGTAACTAACTGACTCACAAATAAAGAGCAGAATCCTGCAGTAAACTCAGTCAGCATTAGCAAAACGTCCTCTTTCTTTGTCAAAGTGTAAATAGGCTTCCAGTTTTGAGCTTCAATCCAGTATTCTGCAGAAATATTTGTAGTACCCAGAAAGATTGCCAGAGCTTAATTGCCTGCTTTACGGTTAAGAAATGCCATGCAGTAATTAGAAAGATGCAATACAACTAGCAAGATAATTAATAATTACGGCATGGTATGCTTTGCCAAACTGACTCGATCAGACAGAGGAAAGGATCAGGGGCTGACTTTACCAGAGGTGGGAGTAAGTCACACATGTGCAAGTCACAAGTAAGTCTCAAGTCATGAATGTTAAGTCAAAATCAAGTCGAGTCTTTTTTTAATACTTGTTAAGCAAGTCTCAAGTCTCAAATTTGCCACTTAAGTCTGACTCGAGTCAAGTCGATTCCCCCATCTCTGAGTCATTTAAGTCAAGTCTCAAGTCATGAATGTCAAGTCAAAAACAGGTCGAGTCTTTTTTAATATTTGTCAAGCAAGTCTCAGGTCTCAAATTTGCCACTTACAGTAAGTCTGACTCAAGTCAAGTCGATTTCCCCACCTCTGAGTCATTTAACTCATGTCCGAGTCAAGTCTCAAGACATGAATGTCAAGTCAAAGTCAAGTCGAGTCTTTTTTTAATATCTGTCAAGCAAGTCTCAAGTCTCAAACATGCGAATTAATTCTGACTCGAGTCATCATATGACTTGAGTCCCCCATCTCTGAACTTTACCCTAAGACACTGGTTCTCAGTGTGCAGTCTGTGATGCACAGCGAGTAGGTCCGTGATTTCGGTCGAACGGGTTCTGCTGCAAACAAGTCGAAGACCCTCTCTCCTAGAACACACACAAGACAAATACAGTCTTGAATGAATATTACAGCATAATAAATAAATAATAAACCTTTGTGTTTCCAAGTGTGTGTGCCAACAGTTTGCCGAAGGCCTACAACATTCCTGCACCGTGCCAATGATTAGACTGCTGAAGAAGGAACTCATTCTTATCAAGCTTTGTGAATGTAAAAATTCTAAAATTCTGATTGGCTTACAAATTTTGGGGCAAGTCGTGGCCTAATGGGGGCAAGTCGTGGCCTAATGGGGGCAAGTCGTGGCCTAATAGGGCAGGTCGTGGCCTAATGGGGCAGGTCGTGGCCTAATGGGGGCAAGTTGTGGCCTAATGGGGGCAAGTCGTGGCCTAATGGGGCAGGTCGTGGCCTAATGGGGCAGGTCGTGGCCTAATGGTTAGAGAGTCTGACTCGTAATCCTCAGGTTGTGGGTTCGAGTCTCAGGCCGGCCATGACTGAGGTGCCCTTGAGCAAGGCAACTGCTCCCCAGGTGCCGCAGCATAAATGGCTGCCCACTGCTCCGTGTGTGTGTTCACGGTGTGTGTGTGTGTGTTCACTGCTGTGTGTGTGCACACTTTGGATGGGTCAAATGCAGAGAACGAATTCTGAGTATGGGTCACCGTACTTAGCCGTATGTCACGTCACTTTCAACTAAGTAAAGACCAAGGCCATATTTAGTGAAGCCAATGCTATAAAATGTGACAAATAGCAATGCCAAAAAAGTCCAAAAGAGACAAAACAAAATACTTGAGACCTAAATACTGTATGCAAGTGGGGTATAAACAGGAAATACAGATTTGTCTCAGTAGTCAAATTATATTCCGTGGTCCAATGTCAAAAGGATGAGTTACAAATACTCTCAGAAATCTATCGATCTGAACTCGTCTCACAAGGACTTTATTGAACCCGACTGGTCAAAAGTGAGACCATGACATAATTGAGACTAAACTTTACCCAGAGGCATAAGCCCAGATACGAATCTTTATAGTCTGATCAGGATCAAGACTCCAGCAGGGATAAGGGTCAAGGTTCAGCCATCATCGCCGGACAGGCAATGAAAGTGAAAGTCTGGATTTGTTTTTTTTGTTTTGCCATGTCTTCCCAGAACACCTGCTGCAGTAAACAGCAGTGCTAATTAAGCCACAGCACTGAGACACACCGCTAACCTTCAGGCTGCCTCGAGATCGTGGACTCAATCTGTGGCGGAATCCTTTCATTGTTGCTCTCAGTACCGAGCGACTCCAGGTCGCCGCTGACAAGGAAATTGCTATTCAGGACTCACTTGTGCTCATGGGCCACTGGCGACACTGCAAGCAAATTTAATGGAGGCTTATCATGATGGAAAAAAAAAAATTCTGACGTTTTTCGATCAGCCATGCTCGGCCGCGTATAGGCCCACTCGAATTTCAAGGTCACCTTCGGCGCCTCTCATATGAACCATGCACATGCACACGTGGTGAATATGACACGATGCCATCTTTCACTTCATTCGCTCTCTTCTGAAGAAGGAAATATCGAATATTGAAGGGTTTATAATAATGCCTTAGTTCTAATACAGTATTGTGCCTATAGTAACAACATTGCAAGCCAATCCACAAAAACTGTGTACTCGCTGATATGGTGAAGTCCCTTCCCTGTCAGCGCATTAGCATTGCCACAGTCTTAGCTAATGTTATTCTTTCACCACAAGAGGGCAGAGTTTATTCTCTGGAATATGACAAGCTTCTAATTCTTTAACGTGTGAAAACAAAATGCTGTGAAAGTGCACAAGAAAGTCAAACAGCGTAAAGAAAAATATTGTATTTCTTGCATATTAGAGGCACTGAGACAAAAACGTGTGTTTGTTTTGTTCCTCACTAGATTTAGTTTCTAGAGCAGTTTCACTACGCGACTCATTTACGTACTGTATCTGTGGTCTAGAACGGTATTTATGTCCATGTCCTTAGTTTCAGCCTGACCTACTTGTTCAATGTAAAAGAAAAGAAAAAAAACAACAACAACAAAACTGTGCTGTTTAACGCTGCTTTGATTACCATGTGCTCATTTTCACCCGAGATATCGGGACAAATTGGACGAAATTTAAATCGCCAAGCAAAACTTTCATGTTTGGTCACTATTATTGTCACAGAGCAAAGACAATAATAAAAAAGGGTGTAGAATAGAATAGAATAATATATAGAATATAGAATAATATGGTATAGAAAACTTAGAAAATCTGTAAACGGGGGACACGGTGGCTTAGTGGTCAGCACGTTCGCCTCACACCTCCAGGGTTGGGGGTTCGATTCCCGCCTCCGCTTTGTGTGTATGGAGTTTGCATGTTCTCCCCGTGCCTCGGGGGTTTCCTCCGGGTACTCCGGTTTCCTCCCCCGGTCCAAAGACATGCATGGTAGGTTGATTGGCATCTCTGGGAAATTGTCCGTAGTGAGTGAGTGTGTGAGTGAATGAGAGTGTGTGTGTGCCCTGTGATGGGTTGGCACTCCGTCCAGGGTGTATCCTGCCTCGATGCCCGATGACGCCTGAGATAGGCACAGGCTCCCCGTGACCCGAGAAGTTCGGATAAGCGGTAGAAGATGAATGAATGAATGAATGAGTCTGTAAATGGTTGATTAATGGCAAGTTTTAAATGTGAAATATAAATGTGTTCAGGTGTTAACTGCATAATTCGCATTGAGAACATTTAACAGTAACATTTCTCCATCTACTTTCGCATGGTCCTTGGTTAGATTTTCACATTTTGAGGTCATATAGAAAGAAAAAAAAAAGCTGCCACTAAAATAGGCTGGGGAAGAATGATCAGGAAATGCTTGTCTATTTTTTAAGGCTTCCATTTAATGCTGTGTGACCCAAAAAAAAAAAAAAAATAAAAAACAGAATAGCATTTTATGATGAGTTCATTTTTGGAACAAAATAAAGAAAGCATATTCAAGCTAGTGTGGATTAATCCATTTTATCGCTTCAAATCCTTTCCGTAAAGCCAGAGCCAGCATGGGCCAAGACAGATTCCGTGCATTTCAGTCTAATAGGGCACAAAACTGTTGGAAGATTTTATGGATTGGGATTTTCACTTGAACGTTATTAAAAATGAACAATTATGTATTAGGCAGACACTTAGAAGTCAGATTTAACTCCCAGCACACAGCTGAGAAGTTGAGGATAAGAGTCTTGGTTCAAGGTTCCAAAATGGAGAGGCGAATTTGGTAGAGAAGCAACCGAGTAGCCGAGGAGAAGTCCCAATTTCATGCCACCACGACCGTGCTTCGCTATGCGAAGAGAGTTCTGCCAAATGTAGTGCTTTGTGGCAAGGCTGTGAAGCTCAGTCGCATTTGAGCCGAGAATATTTTATTGCAGTCTCAAACCGGTATTTTGGCAAAAAAAATACAAATTCTTCATTGTTCAGTAACACGGATCTATCTTTGTGAAGTATCTAAGCAACGACTGTCCTATGAACATCTAGATCTCTTCAGTTCCTTTGAAAAATTAAGGCTCCCTACCAAGTGGTGAAATAAAAAGACTTTTGTAGCATCATCAAAATCAGTCAGGTGGGAGGGATGATATTACTCTCTCTGCTGTCAATCACATCAACACTATCCAATCATGAACTTCTGTATGCGGAAAAATCAGGTAGTTTGAAAAAAAGATCTAGAAGCTGGGTTCATGTGACTCGTGAGGAAGCATGTGTGAGTCTTCATTCTTCTTGTTTGGTTGCTGTAGTGTGATGAGGGTGACCTGGCTGGCGGACAGGAATTGGCCGGTAATCAAATTGGGGTAAAAAACACAGCAGACAACCTGCCTCTCTTAGGTGTTGGGTTTGGGGGGGTTGGAGGTGGAATGCACTTATTTCCAGGGATTTCAGAACAGCATAACGGATATTGCGTCATCGGGCAGGCGTGGCCTATTTGATAATCTAACCCTAACCCTAATTTTTGGTTGTTTATTTGTTTTCTAAAATAAATCTACTTGTATGACCGTTTTGTCTGTCGAAGGTATTTTATTTGAAAATATGTTTTTTCCAAGACCCCCGGAAACAGGCCGACTTTGCATCGTGGTAACAAAACCCCTGGAATTTAGTGAATGCCCTCAGGAGGTCGTGATGGGGGGATTCTGAACCTGTATGTACTACAGAGACGGTATGTATTTTCTCAAGTGACTTTTTTAAGTAACCAAACAGTCATCACAAAAGATGACTCCTTTTTTACACCAGTTCAACACTTGTTTGACTGAATATTTGTAATCTCACCCCCAGTTCCACCCAGATGAGGATGGGTTCCCCTTTGAGTCCGGTTCCTCTCAAGGTTTCTTCCTGAACAATTTAAGGGAGTTTTTCCTTGCCACTGCTGCTGAGTCACCTCAGACTTGCTCATTGGGAATAAATAACTAAATAAATACATACATACATACATACATACATACATACTGTGAACTATATATATCTTATGTTCTATGTTTATGTTCTGTAAAGCTGCTTTGAGACGAAGCCCGTTGTAAAAAGCGCTGTACAAATAAAATTGAATTGAATTGAATTGAATTGAAAAGAGTACATGCCAGGGAAAAGAGTAAGAAAATGAAAATGTTTATGAGAGGAAAAGAGGGCAAGTTGCTAGGTTTTCTACTTTAGTACGTAATAATTGACCATAAGCTGTGATACAGTTTTAGCCAAACAAACTGCACACACGGTCATTTCTACAAGTTTTTCCAAGAAATGAGATTTTTATTAATCGGAAAAGGCGCTAAAGGTCTTTGCTCGATATCTAACCTGTTACAGGACTTAATAGACATACAGCTATAAGAGACCCGAAGCAAAGGTTATTCATTAAGCTTCGCTATAAGCAAGCGATTAAAGTGACTCGTGTTAAGTGATAAAGCTGACTTGAACTTCATGTACAGTACAGTGGTCATGTACAGGCTCCTGAATGAGGATTGTAACAAGTTAATGATTCATTGTTCGGTGCTTCAGGTCTCATTAACATTCATCTCGCACGCCTGCTGGGTCACTTCTCCTTTTAAACGTCTTCGTTTTTTTTCGAAGAAGGCGCGCGGTGATTTTCAGAATTTGTATGAAAAGAAGCTGTGAAGTCACGTTCAACCTAAAATTAGCAAGAAAAATGAAGAGCGATTGAAGAGAACTGCCATCATTTATGACAGACTACTGGGAACAGCAGCTTCATATGAAGTTTTAAAAAAAAAATAGTCCTTCAAAGTGAAGAAGAAGAAGAAGAAGAAGAAGAAGAAGAAGAAGAAGAAGAAGAAGAATTTTTCCCTACTTTTTCCGGATCAACGCACATCACCAACCTGAGTAGCTCTAAAGTTCTCATTAACATGCCAAGCCTTTGGAAGTCAATGCTGGATTGAAACTCCCAGAATGCAATGCAGAAGATCTTTAGTTCACCCAGCAATGAGATATCAAGCACGATGGACAGATGAGGAGGATTAGAAAACATTAAAGCACTGCTGCATTGCTGTCTTTAGGTTGATACTATCCTAAGGCATTCTGGGTAAAGATGCCTGCTTAACGCTACAGTATAAACGGAGCTGTTCACAGGGACATCAGGGAAAGAGATGAGAAGGAACTGGATCATAAAACTGCATAAACCTTGGTCGTAGTTGTCAAGAGATGTGTGTGTGTGTGTGTGTGTGTGTGTGTGTGGGTATAATAGCTGTAACGCAGACTGTGCATAAACCCAGCAGGCTGATTTACAGCCCTCCTGTGCTAAATGAAGCTTGGCGCTAATGGCTTTTGTCCGTATTGTTTTAATAGACTGGCTCACGGAGCAGTGGTCAGCAAGAAGGGAGGAGGCACGTTAACGAAAAGGGC
Source organism: Tachysurus fulvidraco (assembly GCF_022655615.1). Classification (NCBI taxonomy): domain Eukaryota; kingdom Metazoa; phylum Chordata; class Actinopteri; order Siluriformes; family Bagridae; genus Tachysurus; species Tachysurus fulvidraco. The sequence continues at coordinate 2,600,148 of NC_062521.1, forward strand.
TGCAAGAGAAACGCAGGGTAGAAAATGGTTTGGTCTCAGCCAATCACAGCCAAGGAGGAGAAAGCCAGTAAGTCACTAATAAAAAAAAATGACATGTAGAAATTTATGTAGTTGTTTAAGTGATTTTTTAAAATTTGTCGTCACCTTCTCTACGTCACTTTCCCTCGAAAGAAAGTCGCGAGAAATTTTCCCCACGTAATATTTCATATGCAAAGATTTTTAGATGTAATACACGTGTTTTGTGAGATGCAGTTTTTTGCAATTCATGTAGTTTCACGTGTAATTTTTCCACCTTATTTTTTAACCTGCTTCGTTTACTTTCGTGCGATTTTTACACCTAATTCGTGTAAATGCGATTCTTATACAATTCACGTGCTTTGTGTTACACATATCCCCACGTGATTCATTTGCCATCATACAGTATATGATTCTTCCACATGATTCATCTGTGTTCGTAACTGATTTTTACAAATGATTCTTTTTATGTCCACGTGTGATTCTTTTAATAAAATGTATTTCTTTTTAAAGCGTCATTTACGCCTATGAATTTATTTTCATTTGATTTTTCCTGAGATTTCTACATGCATTCATTTATGTTCATGTAACTTTCTGTGTGAATTTTAGTTTGCAGGTTCATTTTTGACGTGATTCGTAATAGTGAAAACTTTTCTTATTCTGTAGATTGGTAAACAACAACAAAGAAAAATACACTAATTTAAAAAAAAATCAAGAATTTATAAAGAAATCAGATTATTATTATTATTATTATTATTATTATTATTATTATTATATAAGTGGCTTAACCCTAATAGTAAAAATATACGTAGTCTAAGATACAAAGGAAACTAAAAACCAGTTTTTAAAAACAGTCCCTAGTCACTATTAGCTCAACAGTACACATTCTGAAATGGCGATTTATGGAGCAGAGCAGATTTCAGACCCTTGACCTAACCCCTTAACCCGCATGCGCTCTGCTGTGGGCTCGGATTGAATTCGATTCAAAGCGAGAACAAATATATAAATGGAAATGGAAATGTATTTCGATGAATTTCAAAGACATGGCTCGGGTCAACGGGACAGAAAATCGCTAAGCAGTGAATAAAAGAGAACAAAAGAAAAAAAAAGGGCGAAAGAAAAAGGGCATTGGACAGCAAGAGCTGTTTTAATTGGCAGTAGACGGTCGAAGACTGAGCTTTCTGGAGACCTGCGGGGGGGGAAAGTAAAAGAGGGCATTTATGAGAAAAAATTATGTGAGAAGTGAGAGGTGGTTGTCCAGGGAGGTGAACTTAGAACCTTTCGTCATTGTCTCCAAAGCATAACCTCACTGCTACCTGTACAACGACCTGCGGTATGACCAATGACCTGGTGTGTTGGGGTGTTTTTTTCAAAAGGTTCACAAACTAGAACTAGACAAACTCGTGTCAATGAAAAAATAAAAAGCTTCACAACACAAAGTCCTTTGGAGAACAGCGTGTGCATACTAAGTGCATGGATATGTCTGAAGGGCGGGTATTAAATTTGCACAAGCTTCTTTTCTTCGGCTACACTAAGACTTATACTATGAATTTCACATTATTAAAGCATTTCATTTTGTAAATTAAACACAACACACCCACCGTTTATCCCACTGCTCGCACAAACTACTGTAGTTCTTATTATTTTATCTCATAGCAACGCAGACCTGATCACGCCGCGTTACCGTACGTGACCACGGAAGGGGAACGTGTGTTAGCCGCTACGTTGACGACTCTGTCTGAAGTTTAACATGAGAGATACAAGCTCACGCTGCAATAAAAAAATTAAAATAAATAAATAAACACTCCAGGTACTTGTATACTTTCAGAAGTGTGCTTTGCAAAAAAAAGGTAATTAAAAAGTGTCATTTAGTTGCAAACTAGCTAATTAGGGAGATGTGCGTGAGCCTTGAAGTGTTCAGAGATAATTAAACCCCTTACACAGAGAAACTCCCTTTAGATCTTTAGACTAGAATACATGTAATTTAGAATCTGGTTGAAAATCAATATGCGGAAAAGCAAGCCTCTGGTTGCCAAACGACATGACTGTGTGTGTGTGTGTGTGTGTGTGTGTGTGTGTGTGTGTGTGTGTGTGTGTGTGTGTGTGGGAGAGTGTTTGTGCTTCGATTCCTCAAGCTGCCACCTCATATTTAAATCCATAGGTGTGCTGGCCTTATGGACCCTGTCCTTCATGGTGATTAGCTTACTTACTGCCATTTAACTCCTCCACCTTTACATGCACTCGCTCGAACTCTCCGGCATCCACTTCCAAAACACACCCAACCTGCTGGGATTACACCGGGAATAAAATATAGGGAAAAATAAATCAGTGTTGTAATGTAACGGAGTACAAACACTTCGTTACCGTACTTAAGTAGAAATGTCACGTAGCTGTACTTTACTTCGCTATTTAAATTTATGTCAACTTTCACTTTTACTCCGCTACATTTCCTAGATAAAACGTATACTTTTTACTCCGTTATATTTCCACTAAGCGTCTTCGTTACTCGTTACTACAAAATAAAATCAGAAGAAAGGTGCGCGACGGCAATAAGGGAGGTTTGGCGAATCACTGCTCCTAGATTGTATTACTCTATTTCAGCGTAATGTTACCAAAAAGGAGGCGGAAGCACCTACTGGAGGACCTCCCGTTACCGTAGACGACCACCCCGACCATAGTGGTGAACTCGGTGAACAGGGTGAAGAAGATAACGTTATACACCCGTGGCTGTATTCGCAAGAAATGTTTCTGTACATTGGAATGAAAGATTCTTCCTACCGGATGCAGTGTCTCTTATACCTACTGAAAATCACTGCAATTTTACTTTTTACTTTTACTTCAAATACTTAAGTACATTAAATATCAGAAAATGACTTTTGATACTTAAGTACAGTAAATATCAGATACTTTAAGACTTTTACTTGAGTAATATTCTAAAAGGTGACTTTCACTTCTACCGAAGTCTTTTTCCAGTACGAAAATCGTACTTTTACTCGAGTATCGCTTTCTAGTACTTTCTATACAACACTGGAAAAAACATCACAAGCTTTTAACGTGCTATATGATGTGATTAACATGTGAGTACATGTGATCATGTAGCGTCAACAGGTTTTATGGCCTGTTCTTGTGATGGCATGAGAAAATAAAAGAAAGAAAAGAAAAAAATCAACTGTGAAGAAAAAAGACAGATAAAGTAAATGAATGAATCATAGCAAAATGACGTACGCGTTATCATCCGAGAAAAAGAGTTTATTATGTAGAGAGAAAACATATGAGAAAAAAAAAAACATCCTGTAAAAAGAAATTATTTGTTTCAAATTCATGTAAATTAAATTGTGTAAAACTCAAGTGAAAATAAATAAATAAATAAATTGTTTAAAACCAATGTGGACAGTCAAGGGTTCGAACCCCAGGTCCACCAAGCTGCCACTGCTGGGCCCCTGAGCAAGGCCCTTAACCCTCAGTTGCTCAGTGTAAGTCACTCGGATAAGGGTGTCTGCTAAATGCCATAAATGTGTAAAAACTCATGTGAAAATAGCCTTCATTATCGCCACATATACGTTACAGCGCAGTGGAATTCTTTTCTTCACATATTCCAACTGAGGAGGTTGGGGTCAGAGTGCAGGGGAAGCTATGATACAGCGCCCCTGGAGCAAGGAGGGCTGAGGGCCTTGCTCAAGGGCCCAACAGTGGCAGCTTGGCTGTACTGGGGCTTGAACCCTTGATCCTCCAATCAACAACCCAGAGAACCACTTGAGCCACCAGTGCCAATAAATCAATTGTGTAATAAAATTGTGACAAATGAATGCACTATTAATAATTTTGTTGTGTAAACAACAACAACAACAAAAAAATGTAACCTAATGTTTAAAAAGCAGATTATAGAAAATATTTCCTGTTTCTGTGCTGGAGAAATACCACAACATGGTAAAATGTCTTCACAGCTCTTTCTTCTGTTCCCCTTCTGATTACCGATTTATTTTTTTTCAGTCATTTTCACTTAGCTTGTTATTTCCACAGCTCTGGTTCACGTTCCCGGTATCCGCTGTCTGGTAATTCGGGCCTCTCTCTGCCACTTTTGGGCCACTTTTATCAGCAGAGCGTGAGACACTCGCCCAGAGCGGCAGCGACACGTTCCACGCTGCCGTATTCATCCTGACATTTTGCCACGGCGTTCTCTGCTTTCATCTCGCCGTGCTGTGAGAGGCTGTATAAGTGTGGTCTTATCTCCATTATGCACTCAGAGTAATGCTTGAACATGACTCTAACATACGCCTCACAGCAGGATCCAGTCATGTGATACCCGAGAGAGAATAAAAATAAATAAAGCAAGACAAGCGTGCCCAATTAAAAAAAAAGAGGCACGGATTTTTTATAGTTTTTTTTTTAAATATATAAAATTGTTTTGGATGTTTAGGGTATTTAAATACTAAACAGCTCTTTAGCTCTGAATCATAATGTGGAAAACATCTGGGATTATTCGCTCCGGACTTCGTCTTTGAATGTAGTTAACGTATTTAATGAGGAATGATGCTAGCAGCCAGAACGGCTAACTGACGATATTTATATTTACATGCTCTATGACAAATCGCCATGGTTACGTCTCTTCGGCCTTCCGTCGTTCTGTCGAAGGATGACCTGTTGGGAGTTTTACATCCATTTATAGTCGCTCTCGTCATACTTGTACCTGTCATGTGACCAAAAAAAAAAAATGCAAAGCCGTCCGCTCCTGACTGACACTGCAGGCTCGTTCATGTTAAAAAAAATACTTTGACATATTTAATGTCTTTCTTTGTTAACAAAAAAAAAAGCAGGTATTTTAATCTGTTTCTTATTAGTGCTAAGATTATGTGGCATGTCTGTAAGTTGTTGCCACGGAAACAAGACATAAATGTTAGGGGGATGATGATGATGATGATGATGATGATGATGATGATGATGATGATGATGACGATGATGATGATGCAAACCTGTGCTTTGAAAGGAAAACTGCTGTCGCAAAAACAACCCATGCGCTATACATCCATCTGTCCGTTTTCTGTACTGCACTACAGACCATTTAGAAATGCATGTGTTTGGACTAGTAGAGAAAACCAGAGAACCCAGGGGGGAGAGAGAGAGAGAGAGAGAGAGAGAGAGAGAGAGAGAGAGAGAGAGAGAGAGAGAGAGAGAGACAACAGTTAATCCACTGTCTTAATCCCAAAACTAATGCCTCTGAGCAAACACATGCATATAGGCAACAGGAGCCACACACTGGGATCCTTCACTCATCCCATGCATCATCATTCTGTCAGAGAGAAATCTATTTTCCATTTTCCGGGTATCTTTCCATTCTGCGATACGGAATTTAAAGCGGTTAATGAGTTTACCGGTCAGCATGGAATTGATCACCGACTGCTTTGCTCGCTCGATTCGATAGCAATTCAATTCAAGGTAACTTTATTGGCATGACTGTGTGAGGAACGATATTGCGGAGCAAGGCTTTAAAGTCGATTCCTACAGATAAAAAAAAAAGTGGGAAAAAGTGGTAAGTGATTCCTACAAGAATCACATCCCTACACTCGCATACTCAGGTGTAGAAGAAGAATGATGGTGAAACATACAGGAAATAATAAAAAAAAACATGTAAATATTCATTCATTCATTTTCTACCGCTTATCCAAACTTCTCGGGTCACGGGGAGCCTGTGCCTATCCCAGGTGTCATCGGGCATCGAGGCAGGATACACCCTGGACGGAGTGCCAACCCATCACAGGGCACACACACACTCTCATTCACTCACACACACACACACTACGGACAATTTTCCAGAGATGCCAATCAACCTACCATGCATGTCTTTGGACCGGGGGAGGAAACCGGAGTACCCGGAGGAAACCCCCGAGGCACGGGGAGAACATGCAAACTCCACACACACAAGGCGGAGGCGGGACTCGAACCCCCGACCCTGGAGGTGTGAGGCAAATATGCTAACCACTAAGCCACCGTGTCCCCCACATGTAAATATGTTAGTAAAGAAAAATGTGTAAGCATTTGAATACCTCTTGCTTTAGCAGAAATTTGGACCCAATATTCCCCAAAAAAAACTTCAGGCAAGATAAATTCCACATAAGAGGAAGAAAGGAAAAACTTATCCAAAAGAAAACCCCAACCTTTGATCTCGTTTATATCCCCATCGTTTATTCATCCTCAGTAACCACGTCATCCTGGTGGAGGTGGATCTGAAGCCTGTCCCCGGAACTCTGGACTAAAGTTTGGAATACACACTAGAAAGGACTCCAATCAGTGCTACCGTTATGCTTTTGGGAGGAGGGAGGAGACCAGAGAACCCAGAGGAATCCCACACTGACACATGGAGAACATTGACAACTCAGCACGGACCATAACCTTCACTAAGGGCCAAACCTAGAGCTCAGCAGCATCACCGTTACCCCGTGTATACAAGTCACTCTACTTAGGAACGGTCAGTGTAATAATTTTACTTTTAATAAAAAAAAACTCTTAAAAACTAGTCCAATTTTTCCTCGTCATTTTTACTAAGACTCTATGAACATTCATCCAGAAGATCCTAAACCCACCCGGATTTGGTGACTCTATTTAAAACCAGGAAAAATTTCATAGTTTTGAAATGTTGGTAATTGAAGGCACTTGATGTAAAGTAATTAAAGTTACTGCACAGGACTAATCCTCTTTAAAAAAAAAAAAAAAAAAGCCGCCCACTTCAGAAATAGATGCAAAGTCATTAAGGCAAAAAAAAAAAAACATTCTCAAACAGTGATTCATGCCTGCATTAACCCCATACAGGAAGTGGTGATGGAGGCAAAGGCAATTCTTATATTTAACTTTTTCCTCTAGTCAACAGCAGCATGATGGTACTGTGTGTTGCATTGTGTCTTCGCGACTCCAAGGTCCTTGGTTTGAGTTTTTCCATCCATCCATTCATTCTCTACACAGGTCATGAGGAACCTGGAGCCTATCTCATGCCCCTTTTCCACCGAGGCAGTTCGAGTGCAGGTTCGGAGCCTAATTTAGAACCAGTTCTTTCTGTTTCGACCGCCAAACCACCGGCTCCGAACCAGGAAAAGTGGTTCTTAAGTAGCACCAAAACGTTGCTGGTCTAGACTTAAGAACCGCTTGCGTCAGGAGCTGTGGGCGGGGCTACTGTTAGCGCATTTGATAATGTACCTTAAGTATACTAATGTTTAATACACTTTTACTTTACCGCGATATGATACATTATCAGCACACATGATAGTAGGTAGCTACATGCTAAGGCAAAATTTTTTCTGTGTTAACGATAAAATAACGTTATGTACTTTATCGATTACAACCTCCGTTTATACAGATTACACGGAGCCGCACGTACACGTTTTATTCGCCGCGTTTGGATGCCGATGTAGGTTCACAAAGCCATGAGCATTAACAGTAACGCAACATCCGCCATTGTTGTTGTTGTGTTTGTGTTTGCCGCTCCTGCGCTAACGTTGCTGGGACACGTGACACGTATACAGTGACGTCACACTCGGCGCTGTGATGCTCTCTAGCCGGTGGAAAGGCAAACCGGTTCTTAGAAGGTTCACCAGTGGAACCAACTTTGAACCAGCACCAGCGCTAGCTCTGAACCAGCACCCGGTTCTTTCCGGTGGAAAAGAGGCATCAGGAGACTTGTGGCACAAAGCAGGGTTCACCCTGGAAAAGATACCAGTCTATACTCACCCACCCACCTATTCACACACTATAGAGACAACTTTGAGATGCCGATCATTCTACAACAAATTTCTTTGGACTAAGGGAGGAAACCGGAGAGCCTCGAGAAAACCACTGAAGCACAGGGAGAACATGGTAGATGGAGCGACTATACTGAATTACCATACAGTTTGCCGTTCAATCCGGTGCATATTTTCGTCTCTTGCCCAGGGCTGCACTTCAGGATCGGCTCCGGATCCACCGTAAGTCCAACTGGAGAAAAATAATCACTGTAAAAAATGATCTCATCAATGATGTGACCCAAAATCTCATTTTTAATGCACATGTAATAAACCAATTTTGCTGCTAAAAGTGCAAACAAGATCAACCGTGATAAAAGATTTGTGTTAATTAATATGGCCCTTGCGGCATCCTGGCGACTGTAATTGTTTAGCTGTGATTAACATTTATTTTTTTCTTTAAAACATGCAGTAAGCAGGGCCAGTGTCAAAATGGAATGAACACATGCTGGGAAAATAGTCACGAGCAGTGAATTAATGGTCAACAACTATGAAAAGAACTCAGAGAATCTCGCCGTAGGGGGTGGGGTGACCACCCGTCATTAATAGACCGTCGCTACTTTAACGCTGATACGATACACTGTGGCAGGAAGTAAATCGAGCGGCGCAGAGTTGTTTAGCGGTAGCCGCACGAGTTATAGAGATACCCAGGAAAGGGGGGGGGGTCCTTGTTCGTGGCACCGAGACGTAAACATCCCCGTAAAGGGCAACAGTAAACAGTGCTCACCTGCCGTGAACCTAAACATTACTGAAAAACAATGAGAGCGTAACGACCTCTGAGTGCATTCGGCTGAGTAAAGAGCTCCGAAAGCAGGCCATTATCCTGCTTTCCAGCTCTGTGATGTGAAATGGAGTGCTTTTGGAATATAAAAAAAAAAAAATTGATACAGGCCAACAAATAGGCTTTTTATTTGTCATCTATTCTGACCACATAAAGCAGGAATTTACTTGCGAACGCTGCCTCTAAGAAGAGTGTAACATTTTGTGAGCGACTTAATAAAACCGTGATATGAGAAAGCGACGAAAGTAGAACTTCACCTCGACTGGAAATACCGTCTCGCTAGATAGAGTTGGACTTTTTTGGATTAGAGTGCGCTCCTTATCTGTAAATTGCACCGAATTTGTACGTTTTTGTCACTCGACTTGATGCATATTCTTAAAATTTCACTCCTGGGGGAAAAAAATAAAAATAAATAAATAAATAAACACATGATAAATGATGGCTTTATTTGTTTTCGGCGTGGTCTAGAAAATGATTTCAGTCTCTTGAGTACTCCATCCTCGGAAAAAAGAAAGGATTCACGCTGGGATCGCGATGACGAACAATTCGGCAAAGGAACGCAAGCGCTAAAAGGAACGCACGCAGAGAAAACAAGACAGAACTATTTGAAAACAAATATTCTCCTGTTGTTTTGTTTTGGGTAAAAATGTCTCATCAGACAAAATATATAGACTGGATTTTCCGAAACAGTGCTCTTGTTTAGTCTGTAAATGCCTCCCTAATCCTGAGGACTGGAGCCACTAGACCAAACAACACATTTTGATCAAAATATTAAGATGACAGTTGGCTTTGAGCACGTTGCCTCGTACTTGTACATGTGTAATGACAACAAAGCCGAATCTAAACTAATCAAATTTCATTCATCCATTCATTTTCTACTGCTTTTATCCGAACTTCTCAGGTCACGGGGAGCCTGTGCCTATCTCAGGCGTAATCGGGCATCGAGGCAGGATACACCCTGGACGGAGTGCCAACCCATCACAGGGCACACACACACACTCTCATTCACTCACACACTCACACACTACGGACAATTTTCCAGAGATGCCAATCAACCTACCATGCATGTCTTTGGACCAGGGGAGGAAACCGGAGTACCCGGAGGAAACCCCCGAGGCACGGGGAGAACATGCAAACTCCACACACACAAGGCGGAGGCGAGAATCGAACCCCCAACCCTGGAGGTGTGAGGCGAACGTGCCAACCATTAAGCCACCGTGCCCCCATCTAATCTAATTTGTTCTAGGGTTTTTTTTTTAGCAGTTTATACTAATACATTTTTTTAGCAGTTTATACTAATTAGCGTTCTACATTAGTGATCCCTGTTGTGCGACCATCTTAAAATAGGAATCAGAGATGGACACATGCTAATTTGGCTTGCTAGCATAGGGTGATTACATACATTCAATGAGGGCCAGAAATAATAATTAGGCTACAACTGTGCTACATTTCAACGTTCCAGAAACCGGGAATGTTTTTTTCTCCGCAAAATGATCCCAGCCATTGCAAATCCTGCTAATCCTCGTGATATTTACCAAGTCCTTCTGTCCACTTACCACCGAGAGCGATTTTTATGACTTTAATATCTTCCCAAACAAAACTTTAAGAAAAAAAAATATTTGCAGAAACGTTTCTGTGAAGCTGTGACGTGTCGACCGTTCCTTCTGTGCCCATTTATATCCCTTATGTAAATGTTAGGCTTAAAGTTTTTCAGGTTTAGTCCTGAAGGGGGTCCCTGGTGTCCCCAGGGGTCCCTGGTGTCCGCAGGGGTTCCTGAAGCATAGGTACATATTTATAATATTTATACTATTTATTATATTTAATTGGCTGGTTTGTCTTTTTTCTTTAAAAAAAAAAAACGAGCTAGTTTTTCTTGTAAAACGATCCCTTCTTCTTATGAGACTACCTAATTTCTCCAAATTGAACAAAAAACAATATTTAAAGTTGATCAAATACAATAGATTTATAAAGATCTATGTAAGATAAATACTACATTGCCAAGTGTGTCAATCATTCTAGATGCTCTTAAAAATTGCTTATTTGCACAAAAACTGGAGGAATATTTAGGACAATTGTGGCAGATATCAAGCATCGCGTTAGTTCAGGCAGGCCACGTCGTCAAGCGTGCATCAGCTGTTAATCAGCTGTCCACGACGCGCACCGGTCGGGTTACGACATCCGTATTACCCGACCATTTAAATTCCCATTCGTAGAGCGTTCAGCGCTTCGCTGCTGCCGCGATCTAAACTCCTCCAACCCCGACTCCACCATGCTGGAACCTGTGTTCGCTGTACCAGTTTACATCATAAATATCCACATATTTTTCTCTCTCTCTCTAATTATTTAATTATCTATCTATCCATTCATTTATTACTTTCCAAAAACATGTAAGTGACCTTATCAATACTATGCATGCTAGCGGTTCTGTTAGGGAGGGGTCTATTCTATTTTCTAGTCGCTGCTCTCCCCGCTCTGTCCATGCATGCGCATGGACGGGCACGTGGACGGAACCATGGTTAAGGCAACACTGGCACCGATGGCTCCATGTTTGTTCAACTGAAACACTGTAAGGTTCAAATCTCAGCACCATCCAAACTGCCACTGTTGGGTCACTGTATGACATTTAGGATAAAACCCTCAACCTCAAGTTAAAAAAAAAAATAAAATTCATTCTTTTATTCAGATTCATTAAGAGCTTTATCCGAGTCAGTGCTTCGGACGCAGGGAAACGAGGTGGGAATACTGACGTAATGCGGCCCTAGTCGACCGCACTCCGTTACACACGTTTGCACATAAGGGCAATTTAGCACCGATCATCTCATCTACTAGCTTGTTGTTGTTGTTTTTTTTCCCCCAACATCCATCAAATAATTAATGCTAACCTTTTAATCCATCTGCAATACAGTAAACACTTTTGCAACATGTAATTGACTCCGACATGCACAACACTGTTTTAACAGCTGCCTCCATCTCAGTGCCAGAACCCGGCGGTTTATTTCGCTTCCCAGGTGTCGATGTAAGCCGTGCCATGTTTGTAGCACAAACAGCACAGTCGAAACCTCTTTGGCTGTCGACAGCTTGATCCGTTAAAAACAGCTCTTTAGATATCACGGCGGTCCGATTGAAATAGTTTAAAATAATATAAATGAGCTTTTTGGGCCTTTACAGTAGCCCTGAGCAGAACACGAGTAGTAAAACCTTCTGAAATTCTGTCGCTCACTGCTAGCATTTGGCACAGAGATGTCCACAGATGCTAGCATGCATATTCACAGGTTCACGGCATCATGCAAGCTCTTCAAAATGCAATCAAGCAGCTCACTCTTCACCCAGGGATCTGACGGTATGGGTCTGAACTCAAAGTCAAAAAAGGACACACACGGCTAGCATCTGCCTTGTATTCAATTACCTCACCGGGAGAGACGGAGATAGTGAGAGAGAGAGATTGGGTTATTCACACAGAAGGTGTGTAGTGGATGTTGTCCCTCAAGCCCAGCGCTAAAACACATAAAAACAGAGCAAAAGCCAAGCTCAACATGCAACATGGATTTTCTGGAAAAAGCTGGAATGAACAGGAATAAAGGAGGAAGACAGAACTGTTTCAGCGTCTTGTATACGCACCTTGAAGGTAACAAAACAGGATAACAGAATTCTGGTAAACAGAATAAAGAAAAAAGCACCGCCACCACAATGAAGCAAGAAATCCTCACACAGATCTGAATCACACATCACTTTTCCAAGAACGTTAACAATTCTGACAAAATGGATGCCCACAGGATGCATTCCTCATTCCTAACATCTACTGTATGGTAGCTGTAGCATGTATACTCTACAGTTATATACTGTATAGTCTACAGTTTCCACCATTATGGCTATTTTCCTCATGTCACAAGTGTTAGCATAGATTAGGTGAACGATCGATTAGCCGGAGCGACGCTGGTCTGTGACCAGGACACACGAGCAAGCAGATGTTTCCGGAAGTCACACTTTTGTCTCCGTTTGCTGCACTCGATGTGAAGCCTTCCTGATGGAAATCCACGAGGATCAGGGGCTTAGAGGAGCGCTGTTCAAAGGGCGAGAGCCGAGGACCGTGTGAGAAACTGCGGCTCGGTTCGGATTCAAAGTCGATCCGGCGATCCTGAGTGATTCGTGCTGCTTATGAGAGGTGTGATGCCAAATCGAAAGAGCCTGCGGTGGTTTCTGCTTCTCGTGTCTGCTTTACAGCTGCAGGTAGTGGCTTCATTAATCAATCTGTTAGCAAAGGCAAGAGTTATATTCTCCACGGGGTTTAAACATCTAGATTGTCTTCATTTTATTTTAGTTTAGAGACATGGACTGATTACTTTCAAGTCATCGACATGAAGCAATATTTTCTTAAATTTGAAATAAATAAATAAATAAATAAATAAGTAAATAAATAGTAACAACAATAACAACAACAACAACAACAACAACAATAATAATAATAATAATAATAATAATAATAATAATAATAATAATAATAATAATCTAAAAGTTACATTTAAAAGTTAAAAATGAAAATTTTCTAAATTATGATATGACAGCAGGGGGGCACGGTGGCTTAGTGGCCTCTCACCTCCAAGGTTGGGGGTTCGATTCCCGTCTCCGCCTTGTGTGTGAGGAGTTTGCATGTTCTCCCCGTGCCTCGGGGGTTTCCTCCGGGTACTCCGGTTTCCTCCCCCGGTCCAAAGACATGCATGGTAGGTTGATTGGCATCTCTGGAAAATTGTCTGTAGTGTGTGAGTGTGTGAGTGAATGAGAGTGTGTGTGTGCCCTGTGATGGGTTGGCACTCCGTCCAGGGTGTATCCTGCCTCGATGCCCGATGACGCCTGAGATTAGTTCGTAATAAGAGGTAGAAAATGAATGAATGAATGAATGAATGAATGAATGAATGAATGAATGAAAGAATAAGCAATTTATACTTCAACTTCATCCATCCACCCGTTCGTTTTCTGGTCCACATTTCCTACACAGGGTTGAGGGGAACCTTAAAGATAACTCACGGCAAAAATTGAGATACACTCTGGACAGGATGCCTGACCATCACATAGCACGTACACACACATACGGACGATTTAAAGACGCCAATCAGCCCACAGGACATGGATATGAGAAAGCTAACCAGAGAAACCTTTCATCTCCATGCAAAGCAAAGTTGCTAACAACTAAACCACGTGCCACCCGTCATCTTAGTCATTTTACTCTCGAAACATATCAACGAATTTTAGAGCACGGTTTGTTTTCCTAAACTGGATTTTCATGAATACCAAATTTTTCTGCATCAGTGTTCCTACATACGATTTATAAATACATTTGTTGTTGAGGGTTTTGCACAAACCAAACAGAATTGTTCTCGCTAATCAGAATACTGTTGAATTCAATTTCCAATCAAAAGGAGCAGGTTTACTATTCACCCATCCACAAAAGAACAGGATTTTGCTGGAAGCCATTCTGACCTCTTTTAAAAGGGCATATAATATGGCTTGATGCAGAAATTCTGTGTTCGTGTGGGCATGCTGTTTTTCACAAAGAGAAAACTCAATGCTATTGATTTCCCTGCGTGTGATTCTACAGTAAAAGGCACGAGCTGACTTACAGCAGCCGCCGCATAATGGAACGAAGCCCGAAGTCTCCACGCAATGTCGATCGGGACACACGGCTAACGTTTTTAAAACAATATGAATGGTCCGATTGTTAGCCCTATCTGCGCCCTAAAATCAGCGAATATATAATGAAACGGGTTACATAGCGATCATTTAGGTCCACTTTAGCTAACCAAAGGCACAGTTTCAAAAGCTGTAGCATTATCAGCACTTTAATCCACTCCACAGAAGCGCTGATTCGAAATGAAGCGCCGCCACATTATCGCGCTTGGCTTTTTCCCAAAACGAATAATAAAGTCAAGGCCGTGAGGCCGGATGGCGCCCTACTGGAACTGGAACTGGAACTTTATTCTGTGAGTGTTAGTCTAAGCCAGAAAGGTTGCAAATGGAGTTCTAAGAAGAAAAAAATAAATAAATGAGAAAGATGAAAGTTGCATAGGAGAAACCTATAAAAGCACAAAGAGCCTGAAATAGACTTAAAAAAAAAGATGTGAAGGAATTAACTCTCTGTCAAATAGAGAGAAATATAAAGTACAGACTGATTCACTGTGGAGCAAGAACACACCGAACATGAAGCGTCGGTCTGAAAAAAACACACACGCCTAAGATCATGGACACTGATCTGTAAAAACAGATTAAATAACAGGATTAAAAAATGTACAGCAACGCAACTGCAGTCAATAAATAAATAATAAAGAGAATCGACATTCATTCATTCATCTTCTACCGCTTGTCCGATCTTCTCGGGTCACGGGGAGCCTGTGCCTATCTCAGGCGTCATCGGGCATCGAGGCAGGATACACCCTGGACGGAGTGACAACCCATCACAGGGCACACACACACACACACACTCTCATTCACTCACACACTACGGACAATTTTTCAGAGATGCCAATCAACCTACCATGCATGTCTTTGGACCAGGGGGAGGAAACCGGAGTACCCGGAGGAAACCCCCGAGGCACGGGGAGAACATGCAAACTCCACACACATACAAGGCGGAGGCGGGAATCGAACCCCCAACCCTGCAGGTGTGAGGCGGACGTGCTAACCGCTAAGCCACCGTGCTCCCGTGAATCGTCATGTTGTATGTAAAATAAATTGTACACCATTATATAGAAAACATAATTAATGTGTCTTATTTATCGAACTGGAGAAGTCGATCGTTCGTACAAGCATTTAAACCCAAAACTCTTATAAACTCTACAGTATTCATGGATATACTATTCATCCTACAGCCTGTTCATTAATGAAAAGACACACTCCAGTGGCTAACCTTAGGAGGAGCCCGTTCACCTTTAGTCATCGCTTAATCGTCTTCCGACTGAAAGCTTCCTCTTTCACGCGGGTTTGTGTCTGAGGATAAATTGAAAACAGCTGCATGTGTCTGCGTGTGTCCCAAATGTATTTCTATGTAAATTTGCAGCCAGAATCATCTCGCATGCTGTTTGACTCGTAACCTCAGAGGCAAACTAATAATAATAATAATAATAATAATAATAGTAATAATAATAATAAAATTCCTCCTCCACATGTCAAAGAATTAGCAAACAGGCTACGTGTCACGTCTCCGAGTTGAAAATTCTGTGCCTGAGTGTTGCTTTGTCGCCCGTCAGGTTTACGATGCAGGTATTAGCATCTATAAGTCGGCTGTGTCCGGCGATCAAGCCGAACGCGGCATTTCTAATCGCCCACCCCGGCACTCCCAGCTGCACAATTGCCCCTGTTTGTGAGTTATTTGTGTGTCTGTGTTTCTGTAGGCGATCCCTTGAGGTCAGACCTCATGATTGGTCATCACCTGAAGTACTAAATAAGGGCCAGCTATTGCCATAGCAACCCTATTGTCATGCAAAAGGAGTCATCTGGTAGAGAAAAAAAGCTAAAACACACGTAGGTCTGGGGCCATTTTGTGAGCTGATAGCAGCTTTGGCGCTCGCCTCGATGGTCTGCATCAGAAGGAGAGAGATTATAGCGAGTGATTAATATGCTTCTTCCATCTGGCGAAAGTCACCTCTCCTGCGTTCGTGGAGGCCTTGCAGCTATTACTGGCAAGGGAGCGTAGTGGGAATAATTCACAACTTAAGTCCATAATTCCTGTCTGGCTGTGTTCAGATCAACACACACACACATATATATCTATACACACATACACACACACACACACAATGAGATAAGGATGAGGCTGGTTTTTGACCCTCATGCTTAACAATGGACGTGCTATTGATCCAGACCAACCCTTTGAATATCACAGCAAAATATTTGTAAGATTTACTCAAGCACACTTCATAGAACAGTCTCAACAGCCCCAACCTCCCCTTATTTGTGTGCGAAGGTGGAAACGAAGATGACCTTTTATTCTCGCGATAGCTTCAGCCTGGCTGAAATAATATGAATTTTACTGATTTGACACTCATTGGCGGTGAAAAAGTAAAAAAAAAAAAAAAAAAAAAAAAAAAGGTTTTTATAGATGTTACCAGGGCAGTAGTAGCTCTGGGTTGTTGATTGGAGGATCAGGGTTCAAACTGCCACTGTTGGACCCTTGAGCAAGGCCCTTAACCCTCCCCGCTCCAGAGGCACTGTATCATACTGTAGCTGCCCCTATGCACTGACCCCAACCTCCTCAGATAGTAAATGTGAAGAAAGGATTTCCGCTGGGCTGTAATGTAACTAGAAAAGGATAAAAATACAATTTGTTATTCGCAGGAACAAAAAAACGTTGGCATGGTAACCATTAATTCGGCTTCGCTTCCTGCCACGATAAACAGTCATGATCGTTCTATACCATTACATCATGCCGTGTTATATTACATACATATCTAGAATCTGTTGGAGGGTGAAACCTACCAGCTGTTACAAAAAAGGATATTTTTAGGTCTTCCTGAAAGCACTGTGTGTGTGTTTTGGTGAACTCAAGTCAAATGACTGACTAGAATAACAAGTAGCACCAGTGGCGAGTTCTCTAGTACCTCCTGTTGCTCCATATCCTCCCAAAAAAGGGCAAATAAAGCAATTGTAAACAAATAAATCATTTGTAAATGGTTGTGTGTGAAAATACAGTAGCTTGAGGCGGCCGACTGATAACAGCAATACAAAGTGTGCACAAGTGCCTTCCAAAATGTTCCCTCCGGTTCCTATGTGACCTGCTCAGGGTTTTCTCTCTCTCTTTCTCTTTCTCTCTCACACCTTTTTTTTTAAAGCTGTCCATCCTGTATCTGTATTCACCGATGATTTTTATGGAGTGGAGTGCAGCACTAATTAGTCCAAATGTCAGCGTGACCGCTGCCCGCTGGGGGACCGGCTTTTCCGTTCATTCGCACTCTCTCTGTCTTTTCTTTTGCTCACTGCAGAAGTGTCAGGAATAAGAGATTCAGGATCCGTGGCTGGATGTCAGTTCTGGGCTGTAAACTGTGGTATTCTGTCACGACGGACGCGGAACAGACCGTCGCATTACACACTCGCAGGAGATGGGAAGTGCTCAGAGATGCACGATAAACATCATCTGATCATCAGGGTCAGAGGGGAATCGTAAGGGGCGGGGCGACATAATAAATAGAACTCTAAATTAAATAAGCATCGCAGATCAGTAAGTAAGTAAAGTAAGTAAAGTAAGTCAGTAGTAATTATAGCAGTAACTTAACTAAGCATAAAGATAAAGTAAGAAATTAAAATAAAGTAAGTGGTAATTCATTCATTTTCTACCGCTTATCCGAACTTCTCGGGTCACGGGGAGCCTGTGCCTATGTCAGGCATCATCGGGCATCGAGGCAGGATATACCCTGGACGGAGTGCCAACCCATCGCAGGGCACACACACACACACACACTCTCATTCACTCACACACTCACACACTACGGACAATTTTCCAGAGATGCCAATCAACCTACCATGCATGTCTTTGGACCGGGGGAGGAAACCGGAGTACCCGGAGGAAACCCCCGAGGCACGGGGAGAACATGCAAACTCCACACACACAAGGCGGAGGTGGGAATCGAACCCCCAACCCTGGAGGTGTGATTCAAACGTGCTAACCACTAAGCCACCGTGCCCCCCTAAGTAGTAATTAGGTCAGTAATTTAAATATGTATTGTAAACAAGTAAACAAGTATGTAAAGTAACTTAAGTAAGTAAAGTTAGGAAGGAAGAATGAAAGGAAGGAAAGAACATAAGTGAGTAAGTAAAATAAGTCAATAGTAATTAAAGGTGAGGTGCACGATGTTTGAAAGCCAATGTTGACATTTGAAATCACCTAAACAAACACACCCCTAACCCAAATGGGTGTCACCCCAGTTTTGATAGCTCCGCCCCACACATACATACGTAACCCAGGCAACTATTATGGCGGAACCTGCTGGGGCAGCTGGCCGAGGGGATATTTTTATCAATAAATGAAAACAATGAGTAATACTATGGTAATACAAATGTGTTTTTGTAGTACTGTGTGTTGTAGCATGAAAGGTTTAGCTCCGTTACACGCGGAAGACGTTCAGTTCTCTCCAGCGCAGGAAAGCTGATCCTATATTAACACGTCCTACTTCTTGCCTTTTTTCGCTTTTCGTTTTTATCCGCCATGTCAACATTTCAACCGCTTTCTGCTAATGTCAGACATTCGCACCGAACACGCTCTCCGCCGCATATTGACAAGACACGCCCCTTTCTGCACATTGGCTACACGTTTGTTTCGTTTGTCGGCCCGACTCGGTTTTCTGAAGCATTTCTCAAGCAACGTGCACCCCACCTTTAACGCAGTAAGTAAAGTATAGTAATAAATGTTGGTAAGTGAAGTACATAACTAAGTGAGATAACTAACAATCACGCAATCAAAGTAAGTAAGTAAATAATTCACTACAGTAAGCAAGAAAACAAAGCAGCCAGGTTAAAAAATATCAGAATGACAGTAAGTACTTCGTTAGCTATTAGGGCAATAAATGAAGTAAGTTAGGTAGATAAGCTACTAAAGTAAGTGTAGTGATTTTAGCACTCTAAGAAAGCCAGAAAAGTAATCCAAAGGTTTCTCAAAACCAGATGAACATTTATATCCCAAATGAACCAGCCACAGGAGGTAAGAAAGTAAGAAAATGTCAAGTCAAAAAAAAAAAAAGAAAGAAAAATGAAAAAGAAAGTAAGTCAGAAATGTCGAAGCACCGTTGGTTTAAGCAAGCCAAATGTCTTGGCTCATTTCATGCTCTCTAAATTTACCTTTGCAACGTGTAGTAAAACATTACCTCAAGTAACTCAACCCTTAATTGAGAAAGGACAACTCAATTAAACTCAAATAAATTTGTTTTCTTTGGAATGGAAATCGTGTCCTTGAGGGTTACGACGGAGAACAGGAGAGACGCTAAACTGTGCTAACACGCTCAAATCAACTCAGGGAGGGTTTGTTAATTAAGGCAAAGTCTTAAATTGGCCGCAGTAAATCACGGAGTCCGGTGTGTCTGCCTTTAAGCACCAGAGGGAGTGACTCAGCTGAATTTTTAAACTGTTTGGTTGAACGTTCAAATTCATAGGAAAGATGTAATTTCCTCTAAAAGACAGCTTTATTATGGGTTAAAAAGCATCCATTTTTTTCCTACAGTACCATGTTGACTCCATGGAGGCATTTCCTTTTTCCAATTACTTCTAGTACTGTCTTTTTATTTTTTTTCCCCATCTTTCCTTCCCCATACCTCTGGATTCACCCTAAATCACCAAACCGCCACACGGGACGCTGCAGCTCTGAAAACCCGTTGGCTGTGTTTAAACTGCTAATGTTGCTACGTCTTTTGCTATACCTAGAATATTCCGTTCGTAACTTGCATACGTTCAACTTCAGCTCATAAAAACATGATGAAATACTGATAGTGTAAAAGATTTCAACCGATTATTGTTCTCAAAATATATAGTTCTGAGGAGATCTCATCCTTTTGGATCTTTCGTGATATGATTCTGTTATCATGACTTGCTAAGTGATAAATGAGGCTTATTATGAATTACTAACTCGTTCTTATATCTAATACTTTCGGAATTTCAAAATATCTCAATTATAACCTTATTATAGCTTACTAAACTGTTACTCATTATTTTGACCCACTTGTTCCATGAGTTAATACTGATAATAATAATAATAATAATAATAGTAATAATAATATTAATAATAATAATAATAACAGCAACAAAAACAACAACAACAACAATAATAATAATAATAATATTAATAATAATAATAATAATAATAATATTAATAATAATAATAATAACAGCAACAAAAACAACAACAATAATAATAATAACAATAATAATTACAACAACAACAACAACAATAATAATAATAATAATAATAATAATAATAATAATAATAATAATAATAATAATAATAATAATAATAAGTTACTGAATTGTAATAGTGTTTTAAAATAATAAGCAACTGAATATGCAGAGCTGCAATCCAGAGGTTCTGATTGAGGTTTGGATCTTAAATAAACAAACAAGCAAACAAACAAATAAATAATAAATGACTAAGTAAAAGAGAGACACTTTGATTTACGGAATCTTTTACATAATCTTTGACAAATATAAATTTTGCAAATTCCTGTTAAGAAGAAATTACACGCAAAATATTCTTGTATTTTATATATAATTTAACGGTTCAGTATAAAAGGTGTAGATAGAGTTGTCTGGGACAGACTGGTGAAAAGGTTGTATTAATATTTTAAGCTATTGATCTGATGAATGCTTACAGATTGCTGTGAAAGACACACCACACACACACACAAACACACACACAGTGTACAGTAATTTCAGTGTGACAAAAATGGCACATCATTCTTGGAAACATGAATTTATGGCAAAACACCTAAATAATAACCGTAACAAATTTCCTAGCGGTTGATAGGCGGCTAGTTGATACGGTGCTAATGATGTCATCATGTCGTCGTGAAAATTGCAAAAATTGCAGCTCCAACAGTTCACAGTAACTCGTAGGTCAGATACGCCCCATAATCTAAACCTAATATTAAACCCATAAAAAAAAAACAAGTCACTGATATGGTGAAGTTGTCTGTAAGGCGATGATGAATATAGCTTTTATGGAAGGAGTCTCCAGTGTCAGAACTACATCTTCACCACGGATACATGGATAAGAGTATAATGTGTAGATCACTGATAAATTCAACACTTTCAGATGTTCTGTTGATGTAAAACGTCTTTCGTTCTTTACGTATAGCTTTCCAGTGTCTGAGATTCTTCGCCTCAAAAAAGTCTGAGTATTCTTTTTGTGCCATGTTAAATTTCCTGTGAATTTCCATTACGTCCTATTTTCCGTGGGTTTCGAGTGTACGGGCTCTGATTTTCCTAACAAAAAAAAATCCCCGAGTGACAGAATCACGGTCGTCTCCCAACGCAGATGGCTCTAATCAATGCCTGCGGTGATTTGGACTTGTTCGGATGCATCCTCGGTCAAAAAGCTGTCAATCTCCTCCCGTTGTCGAGTGATAGCAGGGTTGAGAAACACAAAAACAGAGCGAGGGATGGCGTGTTTGACGAAATTGGGTCGTAGAGATAATGAAGGCCCGATAATCAAAGGCGGTGATCGGGATTTATTTGCATATGAGTTCAGATCTTCCCTGGAGGTGATGAAATGAGGTCAGCAGCCCAACAGGAAGTCATTGAAGTCAACAACTCCAGACAGATTGGCTATTCTTAATATATTCTATTCATTTCGTGACCGCGTAGTAGTAGAAATCTTATCAATGCAGAGATCATCTTTTTCAGATCAGATCAGACAGAAATGATACAGGATCGAACCAAAATGACTGACACCCCATTTTATTGGATCATATCGTTAATATTACGAATATTTCAAGCAGCTAGCTGAAGAGAATTCATCTACAGAAGATAACACCACCAGTTCCCATATTTTCCCATGCTCCTGTTGCACTTTCTGCTTTCCCGTAACGAGCTCTCGTCATGTTCCTGTCTTTACAGCGATGGGAAATCGTAATGTATTCTGTTACAGATCACTGAGTACCTAATTAAAATGCTATTACAAGCTGCAAGTCTATAGAAACTCGATAATTCAGTGTAATTGCATTCTATTCATACTTATTTCCCGTTTAAAGGTCATTCGCTGAAATAAAGAAATAAATAAAAAAGGTTTGGCACTTTAATTCTGGATTTCAGATAACGTTCTGTTACTAATATAATCAGAATTTTGTCATTATTGGTCTTACTGTGCTCTTTATTGTATCTGATACGAAGCTAAAACTTTTGTTAGCGGCGACTATGTGGAGGGTAGAAATATTAACCGAGAATTTTTTTCTCCAGTCTTATACATTATAGGCATGCTGAGAAAGCCAAATAATATAAGTTATATTAATAAAATGGTAGAAAAGAGAACTAAAGCTGGACTTCAATTCTGTGAATACTAATTAGTGTGTGTGTATATATATATTTACCAGGTGGATTAATTAGTATGAGTTTCTATGAATCATGCAGATTTGTGGCTAAGGCCAGAGGCTAAATAGCTAAAGCTCTGGGTTACTGCTCAAAAGGTTGCAGGTTCATGCCCCAGCACCGCCAAGGCCACTAACCATCCTGACTGACCTTGAACTCTGAACCCAGCTTGCTAGCAAAGACAAAAAAATTCGACCTACATCATCATCTTCTTTTTTTTCTTCTAAGAATCAGCCTCAGCTCCCATTATGTGTCCGGGAGCTTGATTTAACGGCAGGATGTCCAAATTAAAATTAGGATCATGGTGTTGTTCAATTGCCGGATTTTCCCCTAGGGCAAGGAACAAACTTGCTTTCAGAAATTAAAGCGCATCGATTTCCAAAAGAAATAGCCGAGTGACATGCTTGGAGTGCTGCAGTTAAAAGGGATGAGTGGATACACACTCACTTTGGAATCTGGACCAGACATTTTATTTGTACTTCTATGAAATATTGCGCATTTAAAAGCGGCATGTTGGATGAAACTTTGCTAGCCACAGTGACGCGATCTGCCTTGTACATACAGTATACTAGTTTCCTCTTCCTTCCTTCTTAGCAACAAACTGTGCTGAGGCAAGTTTCCTGCCTTGCTGCATCAACAAGGATGAAATAACATAACCAGAGCTGAGAAGATGTACGAGAGCGGGAAGTTTCAGAATTTATAGAATTTACGTAACAAAGAAATCCACAGGATGATAACAAGGGAGCATAACTGACCATGCTGCCTGTCTGGAAAGGACACTATAGCCACTACTAATAATAATAGCCAATCACAACACTAGCCAATCATAGGCATTGGTGACATCGTATTGTACGTGTACAGTATGTGTAAGAGGACAGTTGCATGATGTAGCATGAACACCAGGCTGGAAAAGATTCAGACCAAAACAAAAGATCAAACCCAAAGAATAGCAACTAGGACGTGTAAAAACATCAGTCGGTAAACTAGCAATTTTTTCATAAACTGGATTGTGGGTTCATTAGAGGAACCTGAGGAAACTTCGATCGCTGTTAACCGGTCCACCTCAAGAACGTTCGATAAAGAGCGATGATATGAGTTACTTCATCCTTCTTGGCATCTCAATCCTCTCGAATATACCATTTTCCTCTGAAATCTTATCAACAAGCCGTTTCCAGCAACAGCCGTTTCCGTCGTCAGCGTTTTTGTATCTCGCACCATACTTTAGAAACACTATAAACCGTGGGGAAAATCCCAGGAGATCAGCAAGTTTTAAAAATACCCAGACCTGCCCATCCGTATCGGCGACCGTGCGCAAGTCCCACACTTTCAGTTCATTCTGATGTTTGATGTGAACAATTGTCACAATAATCTACATGTATATTACACATTTATTTAGCAAAACAGACCTGAAGGAATATCAACATGTATACAATTACCCTTCGCGCACCGTCGTGTCTTTCCACATAGCACATTTATATTGTTTCTAACAAAATTGTGTTGTTATTTTTGAGTATTTCCAAACCAACTGAGTGTTTACTGTCCGTAATTATCGATTCACAAGCAATTATGTCAATCATAATGTTTCTGAAACCAATGATGAAACTGGAATGATTTTAAAACCGCCGTGCTTTTTTCCCCCCCTCAAAACGACATCTCATGAATACAAATTTACCCGATTTTCCCCCGCTGGAGTGTTACTTTCATGGTTATAGTGTTAGCGTAGATTGGATACCGTATGACTTCATATCAATCATATAACGGCGACTGCGCTACAAATTCAAATCTCTGCCAGCATGACTGCTCCAATCCAATATATTTGTTGGAAGTGACTGCACGCTGATTTTTCGAAGGGCCGCTCGACATCACGCGGGCTTCGTGCTCGTGCGTTTCGTCTCTGCAACAGGTTAGGAACATTAATAAGCACAGAGTGTGAGTGGCGTGTCCCTCCAGTCCCTCTGTGAGACGGCAGATTTAGCCTCGCAACCAGGAGATTTAAACAACCGCTTTCCAACACGCCCGGCACGACGCCTCATACATATTTTCATAACGCTACGAAAGGAAAGAAAGTAAGATGTATTATTCATGCGCCTATGATCTGTATGAGCCGCTTCTCCGTTTCCTTCTCGGGGCAATATCAGTTTGCCGAAGTGATACATAAAGTCAGACTTTCGGCCGTTCTCACTAGAAGTCTCATATCACAGAAATAGCTTCATATCCACAGTTAAAGCCGTTATTTCGTTATTTACACTTAAATGTCCTTGTCTGAATAAATTCTCCGTTCTGATTGGCCAGAAGGTGATGATTAACGACTCATAGGTTTATATTAATGCTGGTGGAAATAAAGACTTATTTATTTATTTAAATTTCTGCCACTGGGTTGGGTTCGGCCAACATTTACATAAACCTTCACCATATCGATGATAAGACATTTTGAACCAGGTTAATGTTCGTCTCAGTGTATGAAACCGACCAAGACGTGTTGTTACCATAGAAACGGTAACATTAATATAAACCTATAATTTGTCCTTGTTGACCAATCAGAATCGATCGACAAGTCGTGTGGTTAGTACAGTAACCGACCGCCCCTATAACAGACTGTCGACAGAGCGAGCGTACACTCTGTGACCTTTGTGTGTGTGTGTGTGTGTGTGTGTGTGTGTGCGTGTGTGTGTGTGTATGAGGATATGGTCGTGCTGCTAGCTCTGTTAGAGTGCTAAGTGAATGTTTATCGAGGCTGCAGGGCGTTTTTTATGACCAGGTTCTTCCTGTTTGGGTCGGGGAGGAGATGAATGTGTGCCATTCAGAGTTGGAGGTCGCAATTAGCACATAGCCTTTAGCAAGGTGACACATACACACACATACACACGTCCGACCTCTCTTTTTTTTTACGTACGTACAAGGAATTCAAATCAGCGTGAATCTATAGAAGATCTTTCTATATAATCTCTTGGTAATCTCCTCCCAAACACACACGTAAACACAAACTAAAAAAACGCATAAAAGGCATTCCTCAGGAGGGTGTGCAGAAGAGCAGGTTAATGCCTCGATGATTTATTCAAATATTGATCCGCCGAGAGGAGCGAGAGCAATTACCGGCAAGCAAAAACACTGCCTCCGACACCCATCATCCCCGGCGGTTTGCTGTACACCAACACAATTCATCAAGCACTTCTGTCATTAAGTGAGATATTTCTATTACTCCTGTCTGGGAAAATATGCATGAGTCACGCATCACTTAGCAACGACACTTAGCAAGGAAAAAAAAAAAAATACAGGTTCATTTAAAATGCAGATCCTGCAAGCGAGGCAATCAAACACAAAGGCCGCAGCATCGTTGCGGTTTTCAGTCAAAACCTCCAGCAATCGATCAAGAAAGAGGCCCTGACGGATTCCGAGCCGGCGTCTCATAATTCGGAAACAGAAAGTATTTGGGAGTGATGATTTATCGGGTTCATTTGGAGGAAAAAAAAAAGATTACGAGTGTCGCAAAAAGGAGGGATGATAAATGGCGATAGAGAGAGAATTACGCGTCTCGTTCATCTTCCGAACTCTGGCAGGAACTCCCCAGCTACGTGATCTCATCGTATCAAAGCCTGCCACCGCAAATGAGAGGAGAAAATTCAGAATCCTTAACTTCGGAAGGTGATGAGTCGCCGACCTCAGGGGTTTTTTTTCTAACGATGCCGGAGCTGAAGACTTTTAGACTTACTGTGGAATTGAGTAGATACCAAACCTGAATGAAGGAATTCTGTGGTAAATTCAACCACATCGAAACAGAAACGATCCCCTCGCTACAGCAGGACGATACACCGAATATGTTTTTTACGTCGATCGGAATTTTCAGCCGCAAAAAAACAAAATCATTTATTTTCTTGAACAAGGCCAATCTTTAACTTGTCTGATGTAACGATCTGCTCTTCATTAGCACCTCAGCGTGTGCTATTATCGATTTACTTACTGACGGATCTATTTGTTCTAAATGTGTTTATTAATTACTTTAAATACTTCATAGTTACTTTATAGTTCATAATACTGAGGTGACATAATCTTCGATCTCGAATCGTTTATTTAATTCGGTTTGCTCTGTTCGCTAATACTGTTAATGCTAATGCTAATAATTTGGATCAGCATCGTTTCCAACGGAGAGCATAACTATGCAGCATGTCGATGTCAAGCTTCTGGTACTGCAAAGCTGCAAAAATGTAGCTGAATTAAACCAAAAATCCACGTCTAACATACATAAAAGTTTCGTTTTTTAACAGATTTTGGACATTTTGACGTAGTATCCACAGTATACTTTCACTTAAGTATTCACTGGCTGTCCACTACCTTCCCTGGAAAGCATCGCTCACTCCCATTATCTCTCTAGGGCCAAAAAACATCATCAAGGACACATCCCACCCAGGACACCACCTGTTTACACCACCATCTTCTGCCCTCAGGCAGGTGGTACAGACCAGGACTTTAAACTCATAATGCACTAATCTCAAATACCATTTCAACCTGTTATCTATAGTTACCTATTTCACTTAAATCTCTTCTGTCTATGCTGCTGCTATTCAACATGCCATATACAAGACATACGATATTGTACAATATGCTGCATGTCGATCTGCAATACCCCAGTTTGCACACTTATTGATTTATTTAAATGATATCTGCACTAAATCTATACAAGTATCCATTTAATTTAAATGGCACCTTTGTATAAACATACTCTGTATACCAACGTGCAACTATCAGTGGTCACTTTACTTAATGGTCACTTTTTTCAGACTGCTTAATGTTAATATCACTTGGTGTATTTATGTGTAAAAGTGTACTGTACAGTCTTATAGTCAAATTTAATGTATGTGGTTATATGTCTGGTTTTCTTACACCAATCAGGAGCAGCGATCTTAATTTCGTTGTATGCAGGAACATACAATGACAATAAAGGTCTTCTTCTTCTTCTTAGCACTTGGTCTATAACTGATTGTTTTTACCACTTCGTTGTCTTTTTTTGTTTTGTTTTGTTTTGTCCAATTTCATTGTTCTGGTGCTGAAATTTTAGCTGCATCGTGTACAGTACGTTTGTCTAATTTTAGCCAATTTCGCTTTGATTTCATTTTATTTGCGTTCTCAAATCTGATTGGTCAAAACATGATGATAATATCATCTCTTATGTAACCAGCTACAGAAAGTTTATTTAAAAAAATCAGGTAAATAGATTTTTTTTTTTTTTAATAGAATATCAATGGAAGAATGTACGGGAATTATGGCACATAATTGTATGTACGGCACAGCGATGCTATTGATCTAAGAGTATTTCCAGAAAGACTCGGATAACAACGCGGTTTTTTTACACAGTTGCACTGCTCATCGTGTCATACCAGATCATACCATCTAAGCTTAAGCAGACACCAGAGCAGTGAAATGAAGGTTGGACAGTCATCACTCCATCCCATGCTCCAGTTAGTTGTCTTGACTATTCAAAGCAATGTTCAAGGTTCTTCCTGATCAAAGACACAAGCTTCCGGATCTCCCCATGACGCTCTCACTCTAATGCAAGCAGCTTCGCATCCAGAATCTAAAGCAAACTGCTTTTGCTGTTGCTAACTTTCCCACATCTCTTTCCCACAGACGCCAAAAATCCATCTTCGTTACACGGATTACGCTCAGCCGCAGATCAGAAGACACTCTAAATGATGCAAAAATCTATCAGGTACAAAATAAACAAAAAGAGCTCCTGGTGGGCTTCAAAATGCCGCCGCGGCGTGGCCTATGCGTTTTGGCAAGCGCACCCGCTTCCATCTAATTGATGTCAGATTTCCATATTGGGCACATCTGCGTAGCAAATGCCATTTTTTACAGGAATAAACAGCAGAGAAAAGGAAGGGAGGGATGGAGGGAGGGAGGAGGACGTCTTTCTGTTGGTCAATCCGACAGGTGTGACAATTGGAGATTAACTTCAATCAAACAAATCCAATGGAGGGGAAAAAACAAACAAAATCGCTTCCAAAGACTACAGTACACTGGCACCGGGCATCCGGCGCTTAGCGATCTTTAACTTGCGTTTTTACATGAAGAAATTATCTCGCACCTTTAATACTCAAACGAAATGAAGTGTATAAACTCAAGTAGGTCTAATAAGAGATTCATTTAGCTTAGAGGCAAAATGCTTGGAGGCAATTTTACTGGCCACATTAACCACATTATTTGTCCACGTTTAAGATTTAGAAAAGTAATTACTGAATGTGTTCAGTTGAGCATTGGATTAGCCTGCAAACAAAAAAAAAAGAAAAAGAAACGAACAAGCTTATTGTTCATGCTAACCATCGACACAGGCAAAGAAGTTTAAACATTAGGACTCACAGCCAACAGGATTTCCTCCCAGCCAATAGGTAAGGTAGAACTGCTATGCTAAATTGGCCCTAGGTGTAAATGAATGTTTATTCTACCTGGACCATTGGTGGGAGGAAGGCTGGTGGTGTCTGGTGGTGTTGAATCTTCTTCTGGAGGAAGTCTAAGTTTTAACTCTCATGGTGGTGGAATCCGTAATTTTTACCCATATGCTGGTGGAGGTTGGTGGTTTTTACTCATGCTGATGGAAGTTGATGGTTTTTACTCTCATGCTGGTAGAAGTTAGTGGTTTTTACCCTAGTGCTGATTGAATCTGTGGTTTTTAATCACATGCTGGTAGAAGTCGGCGGTTTTTACTCTCATGCTGGTGGAGGTTGGTGGTTTTTACTCTCATGCTGGTAGAGGTTGATGGTTTTTACTCTCATGCTGGTGGAGGTTAGTGCTTTTTACTCTCATGCTGGTAGAAGTTAATGGTATTTACTCTCATGCTGGTGGAGGTTGGCATTTTTTTACTCTCATGCTGGTGGAGGTTGGTGGTTTTTACTCTCATGCTGGTGGAGGTTGGTGGTTTTTACTCTCATGCTGGTGGAGGTTGGTGGTTTTTACTCTCATGCTGGTGGAGGTTGGTGGTTTTTACTCTCATGCTGGTGGAGGTTGGTGGTTTTTACTCTCATGCTGGTGGAGGTTGGTGGTTTTTACTCTCATGCTGGTAGAGGTTAGTGGTTTTTACTCTCATGCTGGTAGAGGTTGGTGGTTTTTACTCTCATGCTGGTGGAGGTTAGTGGTTTTTACTCTCATGCTGGTGGAGGTTGGTGGTTTTTACTCTCATGCTGGTGGAGGTTGGTGGTTTTTACTCTCATGCTGGTGGAGGTTGGTGGTTTTTACTCTCATGCTGGTGGAGGTTGGTGGTTTTTACTCTCATGCTGGTGGAGGTTAGTGGTTTTTACTCTCATGCTGGTGGAGGTTGGTGGTTTTTACTCTCATGCTGGTAGAGGTTAGTGGTTTTTACTCTCATGCTGGTAGAGGTTGGTGGTTTTTACTCTCATGCTGGTGGAGGTTAGTGGTTTTTACTCTCATGCTGGTAGAGGTTGGTGGTTTTTACTCTAGTGCTGATGGAATCTGTAGTTTTTACTCTCATGTTGCTAGAAGTTGGAGGTTCTGTATTGCTGATGTGATCATAAACTTCATTAACAAAGTTTCCTTCTGAAAGAGACTCCAAGGCTAAAATATGGTGCTGGCAGTCATCTAGTATATCTGTATTTCTCCATATGCACACATTTGTTGGTCATCTGAGGTAAAGTGCAGTCTCTTCTCCTTCAATTTCACATAGTGATGAGTGGCTTGCAGTCATATTCAAGCACCTGTGAGTGCCTCCAAAATGGCAGCCATGCATATTTAATGGCACCCGGAGGCTGGTGGAGCGGTTCCCCTGGCATGAGCCGTGACAGGAAGGAGGAGGTAAGGTAAGTGCCAAGCCGCCTCAGTAACGGCGTCTCGGTGCTGATATTTACCGTGCGAGCTGGAGGCCGTGCGTGATCTGTCGCCTCTGCCATAAAAATAGAAGTTTGTCGAGGACTAAAAGCAGCGTGAGCGTTTAATTACGGAAATGAAGTCAGTCATGGATTCAATAAGGCATTTGTTAAGAGCTAAGGCAGAGTGGGAGGCCCACGAGGAGCGAGAATAGTCGCGTGACTGCGCCAAAGGGGTCACGGGAACAACTACAGTGGCTGAAATGAGGGAACAAATTAATTAGTGCGACGCTCATCTGGCGCTTTATCCTGCAGCTGCTCCACTCGTTGCTCTAGATTTATTTCCGCTCTCACTAATGTCAGTAATGTCTGGTGTGCTGCCCAAGGGCTCCTGAAGACACACTACTGCACCTTACAGTGAGCTCTGTGTGTGTTTGTGTGTGAAGGAGCTCTGTGTGCCTCTGTGTGTGTCATTTCTGCACTTGCTTGTGACTCGATTACAGGGAGAATAAGAGGCAGAGGATTTCAAAAGGGAGTTAAACAGATCTTGATAGTTATTATGTGAACTACTAAAATCTTATATTATACCATATCTTATATTATCTGCGTTCTCAATAGAACTCGACTCAGCAGCACTGCTGAGGAAGTAATAAACACAACAAACAAACAAAAATAACGAACTTCTCGGGTTGGACAGAATGCCAACCCATCACAGGGCACACACACACTCTCATTCACTCACACACACACACACACTATGAACAATTTTCCAGAGATGACAATCAACCTACCATGCATGTCTTTGGACCGGGGGAGGAAACCGGAGTACCCGGAGGAAACCCCTGAGGTACGGGGAGAACATGCAAACTCCACACACACAACGCGGAGGCGGGAATCGAACCCCTGACCCTGGAGGTGTGAGGCGAACATGCTAACCACTAAGCCACCATGCCCCCCTTAAAATAATTTCATATAGAGTTATTAATAGTATTATAATTATTATTAGTAGTAGTAGTAATAATAGTAGTAGTATTATTGATGTTCTGCTTTTAAATACATGAATTTATAAAGGCTATACATCATAATTATAAATCAGATTTTTGCCAATAACCCATTACGTATATATGTAAACACAAAGTATTTTTTTGTGTTTACTTTGTATGTCTATTTATTTCTTTTTTGATGTTTCTTTGTTACTACACTCCTTTTTTCGCCATTTTGTGCTTAAAATAACTTAATAGATAATGTTCAATTAATTGTTTCTGCCGATCAGATTATGTAAACATGGCGTGTTTTTATTTTGTCCTTATTGATTATTGTTATTTTTACATTATTCTATGAAAAAATATCAGACATTGTTTATTGTTATTATTATTATTATTATTATTATTATTATTATTATTATTATTATTATTATTATTACTTGACATTCATTTAAAGCCTTAATCTAATTACAAAATCTAAAATCAGAATTTTTAAAATCGCAACTGCAATTTTTGCCATTATAAAAATTTGCTAAACAATGAAACATAATCAGCATCTCTGTTGTTGTGGATTTTAACATCTAATTGCTTACGTGTTTAAAGCCTTTAATCTTCTGATTGCGAAAATCAAATTCCTGTCTATGAACAGATTAACGCTGTACGTGGAAACCGGGATCGGTGTTAACGACAAAAAAACGTTTCAACTCCCTTAGTGTTTAATTAGATTTAACCCCGTCATGCCAATAACTGACAAGGGCATGTTCATCTGGGAGAGACATGTGGAGTGACAGACAATTTAAACATGTATATATACAGTACACAACCAAACACACCACAGGGACATTCGGTAGAAACGCTGGTGCTGTGCTGGACTCGACACGGAAACTGAGAAATTATAATACTGCTGCAGCAGCTGGCTTGTTCCATTTGCCAGTTTCTTAAACACAATTCCCTTGAGTGGTACGTTCTCTCTCTCTCTCTCTCTCTCCCTCTCTCTCTTTCGCACACATAAAAACATAGATATTTCCAGATAGGATGCCGTGAAGGAGATAGAGAGAGAGAGAAAGAAAGAGAGAGGGATGTTTCTTGCTAATAGGCTATAAAGTTGGATAAACAGGCTTTCAGTACATTTTGAAGGACACACTATACTACCCAGCATGGTAGGATGCCTCTTTTTACAGCATCACAGCACCAGATGTCCTTGTTCCTGTTCTAAAGAGGACAATAATTATCAGCGTAAGCTTGAGAATAAACTCTCTAAGGAAATTTGAACATTTCGTAACTTCAAACTATATGCACCGATCTGACGTAAAAGGCGGAAGGCAAAGGAATTATAAATTGCCTAGAAATGAGAGATTTTAAGACAGTAAAAGAATTACTGTATTCAGAAGTCAGCTCGGTCATCTATTGTCATCTGGTGGTCTCGTAACTAGACTCTGAACTAGAGGTCCACTTAGATCTGAAAACCCGAGGTACGACCCGAGGTCCGAGCGGATTCGGGTCTAAAAGTTTCACGTGTGCCTCGGACACAAGTCGGGAATAATAATAGCGGCATTGGTGAATTTAAAATGAATGTGTTTTTACCGAACAGACACAAGAAGACCCGAACTACTGTACCTCATGTGTGTGCATCGACTCGAGTCCTTTTCCAACCTCTCCTCTGTTTGCCAAGACCGCTTGCGACATGTGGTTGGGGACATGTGGCTGGCGGTAAGCTAATTTTCGTTGAAACAGATCTGTCAATCAATTTTGAATCCACGCTGTAGCAGTTACTTTAGTGTAGAGTTACGCAACATTCGGGTCCAGTCGGGTTAAAAAAAAATGCCAACGGGTCGGGTCGGACTCGGGTCTAATTTTTTCGGGTTTGTCTTGGGTCGAGTCTTTATTTGCACGTTGGGTTCGGGTAAAAAGTGATTCGGGTCACTTCAGGTCGGGTAGATTTCTTTAGACCCATGAAGACCTCTACTTTGAATACAAGAAACTTCTGACAAGTAACTTTATTAACAAAAAGTGTTAAAGAAAACAGAGCAGGAGATCTCTATTTTTCATCCAAGCCGGTTCAACGCGTGCAATCAATAGAACTGACGGTGGTTCCACTCATTCCTGTCAAGATTACCAAGCTTCATACGATACCCTTTCCCATATCCTTTAAACGAGCCGAGACTGTTGTGAATAGAAACATGTCGAATAGAAACGAAAACTGTCGGATTTGTGTGTATTCACACTAAGAAACTTGATCCTGCTGAGTCCTCAAAATATTAGTTTGACATACTGTATGCGGTGGCGCGGGAGTTACATTTGAAGCCGAGCGTAGGCTTCAAAATATCGCCGTTACTCCCGAATGCCACACCCCCCATGCGTTTGGCATTCGGGAGTAACGGCGATCGCATGGTGGGTGTGGCCGAGTGTTGTGCTTTGAAAGGATCTGTGTCGAGCATCAGCGTTTTGTTTTTTCCTCCATAACACACCTAATTAATCTTCTAAAGATTATTATTATGTACTTTATTGACTGACTGGCAAAATGTCCCAGGGGTGTTAAACTTAAATCGGTGAACATTGCTGCAGAGGTTTGCACTTTCCCTCATTGAATGCACCTGATTTAATTAATCAGCTTGACTTAAATTAGGCTTGTTAGAGCAGAAAGAAACCCAACTCTGCACTTTTTAGGCCCTCCATTACACTGGGGTTTTAATTGAACTTTGCCACTATAATTATACATGGCAACAAAACGCTGTTGTCACTTATCCCAGATTCAAAGTATGCTAATGACAGAGCGTTTGATTGTCCAGGGAAGGCAGCCATTGAGCAATTGTCCAGGGATTTGAACTCTTTAGTTATAAGAACAGTTTCAAGCCACTGTTGGACCTATTCATGGTTTTACCTTCGAGTTCATGGGCACAATCTCAAGAGATAATAGGGAGCTCATTAAAAAAAGGTAGAATTTGAAGCCATAAGTCATAAATTAGACGGTATATTGTGTTTCATTTCCGTGTACAAAGAAGAAAAACAAGCAGCCTTTATTTCTCACATTAAATACATTAAAGCACTGTGAAATTCTTTCTTCACACACCCCAGCCGAGAGTGTTAGGGCCCTGTTCAAGAGCCCAGCAGTAATAGCTTGGCAGTGCTAGAACCCTTGTCCATCTGATCCACAACCCAGCGCCTTAAGCATCTGAGCCACTACTGCCAAGGCAAATAATGTAGTAAAAATATCTGTCAGGGTCTTTTAGCAAATGAAGGCATATGTCATGCTTTGTGACTACCCTCTAACCTGGGGTACACATCACTGGGACATACAGATGACAGAATTTGGCACAACAAATAACCAGTAAGTGTCAGATTCTTTGCAAAACCGAGCTGTGTCTGAATTATATTGAACCACTCCGTTGGTGACCTAATCGACTTCATCTTGCCTCTGAGCCAGTGGCATTACCAAACATCTTCAAGTTCTGTTGACCAAAAGTAGAACTGAGCTACGTTCAAGCACCATTGCAGAACCTGGAAGCATCCGATGTCTCCATTTCTTCTCTTCAATTCAGAGTAGGGTTCTACAATAAACTCCTGCAAGTGAGTCGTGACTGGTCCTAGGTCTTAATTCAATCGATTACTATAGTACATGTATGTAAGATTTGCTGTTATGTTGCCTTCCTGAAAAACAAACCTAGCCATGATGGTGCATTTGTGGCAGTAAATTCTTTCTATCTACTTTTACAGCTTGGTCTAAACTACCACCTGCCAAAAACTGGCCATGCCTGGTCACCTGGTGCATCGAATAAAGTCTGCCAGAGTCAGATTCGAGTCTTCCATCCAACCAGACTCTTGGAATGACTTTTAAAAAGCCTGTGGTTTTTGTGTCCATAACAGGATTTCATGACTTGTCTCAGGCACATGACTGTGCTTGTCGTGCCTTGGTAATATCTTTGGATATTCAAGATACAAGTGCAAAATGTAAAGTGATACCATTGCAAGGGTTTTCGCATACGCTAGATAAGAGACAATTGCAATACAAAGAGGTACAGCAGCAAGACTAAACCTTGAGAATCCACTACAAAAGTGACCAAGACGATGAGTTTTAATGTCAGGATTCAAATATAATGATATATCTGGCCAACATTTGTAATATTTGCAATAATGAATTGTTTGCTGTTGCTGATAATATGATGTGTAACCTTTCTGAGATAAAAATTTACCATAGCTACAGTAGCATGAGCGTGCTATTTTTTTTTCCGGCTGTCGCTGAGACCGAATTCCGACCTTTCAGGCAAAAGATTGAGTCGCTTGCCATATAAGAAGATTTTAATAAAGATAGACTCTTGTTTATCAAATAAATCAAGTCAGAATGATACTGTAGGTCAAACTCCGCTCCAAAGTATTCTCATTTAAAAACGACTTGCACTGTAGAACCCTGCAGAGTGAAACATGGCTGCAGAACTGCAAGACAACGAGGTCTTGCTGAGCCGCTCGGGTGGAGAAATGGATTTATCCCGGCCGTGCGGTGACTTCGCTGACTAGAGAAGAAGCGTCAGAAAAGGGGATGCAAACACACTTGACTCGTCCAGCTTTTTGCCTTAGGGTGGCGTCTAACAAACTTGTGTCCCCTACCTGAGTGTTGGTGCAGACGTGCCATTAAAGAAGGGACTCAGTAGACCAATAGAGGACAAAATGAACTAAAGCCCCACTGAAGAAATAACAGGGTGCTGTTACGCTTCATCAGCCATCGCCAGGGGCAAACATCCAAAAAGAAAGTATCCATCTGGGTAAGCAAAGTATAGGGAGTCCCCTGTGGGATATCTATTTGTCTGTTCCTATTGAAAGAAATCTTGATTTAAAACACACTTATTGTTGATGCACAGCCACACAACATCAAAACAGAGCTCTGATTCATTACCATATCACCAGATCAGTGCGAAGTAGTGCGAAGGCACCAACCACTGTTTCCTTAGAGATGCCTTAAAATATCGTGTCGTTGAACACATTTTATACAGAAAGTCCTCGATTTAAAGCAAATATATCCCAGAATAAGAGCAGGAAATGTAAAAAATAAAAAGATGTGGATTATGATCAAACCTCTAAACTACTACTGCTGTGCCCAGGCGGTTGAATGGAACAATAACATTAAATTACATGTCTCCGTAACCCCCTAAAATCACTTGGTTGTGGACTGGTTAAAAAGCCCAGAGTTCTCGAATGCGTTTAGTGCGGCGGAAAAACGTTTGAGCATGATGGTTTAAACGAGGCACTTAATTCCATACATTATCGATCAACCAGCTGTGTGTGTGGGCGACGGGCTCGGAAAGACCTGCCTTATAACCCCTGACAAATTTCCCATGAGTGATGGTGAAAATAAACCTGATATGAAAAAAGAAAATTCTAGGGTCCACATTGGACTCTTCTCTATATTCAATATTAGCAGAAAAAAAAAACGACGAGAAAAAATAACTCGACTGTAAACACAGATTCACATGCAAAATTTGTTACCCCTGTGCTTCCGGTTAGACGCAGTCAAAAGGAACAGACAATGGTTCCTGGATGTGGTCTATAATTTTTATCACAAATGTTGACCTATTTAAATCCCGTCTAGAGTGAAACGTTTCACAAATCTTGGATAACGGTTGAAAAAAAGGTTTGCTTAAAGAAACATGAAAAAGGAATGGCGTGCCATGATGGTCGGGTAAATAAACACCAGGGTTCTCTAAAAATGCTAGCTAAATGATGACGCTATCGTGTCTTCCAGTCGGGCTACCAAAACGTATCTGCCTGTTTGCTATCTCAGAGAGGCAGAATTTTCACTACGTTCGTTTAGCCATGGCGGAACACGGAAGGAAGTCTTCAGTGTTTCATACGAGAGCTATGATATGCTATACAGATGACACTTTCTCTTTCGTGACATGACGTGACATACGGCTAAGTACGGTGACCCATACTCAGAATTCGTTCTCTGCATTTGACCCCTCCAAAGTGCACACACACACACACACAGCAGTGAACACACACACACCGTGAACACACACCCGGAGCAGTGGGCAGCCATTAATGCTGCGGAGCCCGGGGAGCAGTTGCGGGGGTCCGGTGCCTTGCTCAAGTGCACCTCAGTCGTGGCCGTCCCGAGACTCGAACCCACAACCTTAGGATTACGAGTCAGACTCTGTAACCATTAGGCCACGACTTGCCCGACTTTGCTCTTTTTTTTTTTTTTAAACTTCAAACTCTTCATTCTCGAAGTGAACTTCCGCATGTTTGGTGATTTGATGTACCGTTGAACTGAACGCGACGTGTCCGGTGTGTGATACCTGTGAAATTGTTCTCGCTGTGTCGTAGCGCTGCTCTTCTCGTTTGGTACGCGACTGCGACCCCCTTTATGCGTTTAACCCACGACATTATACACGACTGACTTTGGACCTCCTGTTCTCTTAATGGTATGAATCTGTCTGTGATAGATCATTTTCTACCGCTTATCAGAACTATTCTCGGGTCACGGGGAGCATGTGCCTATCTCAGGTATCCTGACATTGATGCCCAATGATGCCGGGGTAGATTTTCAGCTACTGTATGTATTAATGTTGGATGAATTATCTTCCATTTTATGAAGGCTATGCGACTGTATGGCAGCTGGAAGTTTGGGTTCTACATGTGAGCCAGATAAAAACAAATGAACTATTTAACAATGCAAAGTGTTTTTGTGGTGGAGTCTCCAGTGTAACCGAAAGATAAAGTGAAGAAGTAACTGAAATGTTCTCGCTGTTGATCGGATGATTGAAGACTGAGCGTGAGGCCAGACGGAAATACTCATGTGTGCGTGCTCGGAATTAGCATTCTGGGAACCTGCTAACAAGTTTAATAGGGATGCGATGCAGACAGAGTGACACGGATGGGAAAAAAATCTCACACAAACTGCATTCTTCCTGCTCCACATGCATTCAACGCTTCCGTATCTATGCGCCTCGCTACGCTCCCTCTCTTTTTCAGTTTCCTCTTCTTTGGCAGGAGCAGGTTATTTTTGGAAGTGTGCAGAGATTGGTGAGGAATTATTGCAGAGCTGGGACGTGCCTGGAAAACGGAGAGGGGAGAAGAGAGTGAAAGTGGGTGAAGAAGAAGAAGAAGAGTTGGGGGAGGAGGAGGAGGAGGAGGAATAGTGTGTTGTGTGTGTGTGTGTGTGTGTGTGTGTGTGTGTGTGTGTGTGTGGCGGAGGTGTGGAATGAGGGATTGCTCAGTCATTCGTCATCACCATGGAGCACAGGAAAGCAGGAGGCAGAGCGGGGTGTATTGCAGCATGGCAACGATGACGTGCACACACACACACACACACACACACACACACACACAACCACACACACACACAGACATACACAGACCTCTCACCCGCACACGGTGGTGGAAAATACAAAGTACGTATCGATCACATTTATCCTTTTTTAATGTTAACACCGATTTACCGATGCATCGCGCCAACACGCTTTTGTCAGGGGTCAGAGGTCGAGTCCAGATCCGTTTAATCGCTTAACCGCACGAACGATGCTCCGTCGACCGTTTGAAGACGGAGCTTAACACGCCGACGCTTTTGATGAACTGAGCCGAGAGGATTTGCCGTGTTCTTTATAATCTCCTGCCGCTCCACACGCTGCCTGAGCGCTCCAGTAACCGTGATAAGAAATCTGTGATAAGCTCGCGCCGTGATGCAAGATGACAAACTCCTTGGCAGGAAAGCTTCACATTGTGAGGGGTTACAGGGCTGAAATATCAATCTTTGAATATTCATCCTTCTAAGGTATGAATATATGAGACACAGGGGTTCTTCGTCTGTGTGGGAATTGGCGTTGATTCGTTTTCTATAACAGCAGCTCTGACTGTAGTTCTGGTAGTTAAGCAATGAACAGATTACATGAATGTTCTGGATCTTATATAGCATTGTTACTATGGTAACAGCTTAAACAGACGTGAACACACTTGAGTTTTTAACTTTAAGAACCCGCTTGCTTTGTGGATGTTCTACAACATGAAATGTGACTAGAAGGGAACAAAAACTATGGTGTCCTGCATTAATAAATAAAAAATCGGCATGTTGAAAAGTTTTAAACGAAAGCGAACCTTTAAGGGAGTGGGGGCACAGTGGCTTAGTGGTTAGCACGTTCGCCTCACACCTCCAGGGTTGGGGGTTCGATCCCCGCCTCCGTCTTGTGTGTGTGGAGTTTGCATGTTCTCCCCGTGCCTCGGGGGTTTCCTCCGGGTACTCCGGTTTCCTCCCCCGGTCCAAAGACATGCATGGTAGGTTGATTGGCATCTCTGGGAAATTGTCCGTAGTGTGTGAGTGTGTGTGTGTGAGTGAATGAGAGTGTGTGTGTGTGTGTGCCCTGTGATGGGTTGGCACTCCGTCCAGGGTGTATCCTGCCTCGATGCCTGATGACGCACAGGCCATGAACAAACCTTTAAGGCTAACTAAAAAAAATGTTCAGTATCGAATGTCTTTGTCATGGTGTTCATATGAAGCTCAAATAAAAGAAACAGTTTATAGAAAAGTTCCAAAAAAAACAACCCCAAAACGGTTCATTTTTTTCCCCACACAAATGTATCTATCCTCTAATTAAATGCTAATATCAAACCCATTTCTGCTCTCGAGATGCCCAAAGTGTTTGTTCGTCTACAAATCATGTCAAATTTGAAGGTGTTTCTCTTCAACCACTAAAAACAGATGGCACAGCTCAGGTCTCACACTGAAAGCCAACAGAATCCTGACTCATTTTAGATCAGACTCGCACCTAGAAGACCGTAAGTTTCTTTATATTGATTGAAAAAATTCGCCTAAGTCGTTTTTTAATGCCAATGTTCAGGTAAAAAGGCTTAAATCGACTAAATGTCAACGGATGTTCGGATGATGTTTATTGTAAGTATAAAATGTAAAAAACAAATGTGGATATGTTTGCTTCCAGCTCTGCAACATTCTGCACTGAATATAAAAGCGACTAGTACCCCTTTTTCACCAAAAAGAACCGGGTGCTGGTTCAGAGCTAGCGCTGGTGCTGGTTCAAACTTGGTTCCACTGGCGATCCTTCTAAGAACCGGTTTGCATTTCCATCGGTTAGAGAGCCGTCACAGAGCCGAGTCTGACGTCACTGTATACGTGTCAAGTGTCCCAGCAACTTTAGCGCAGCAGCTAAACACATCAAGAATGGCGGATTTTAGTTTACTGTTAAAACTCATGGCTTTGTGAACCTACATCGGTATCCAAACACGGCGAATCCGACGTGTACGTGCAGCTCTATATAATTTGTATAAATGGAGGTTGTGATCGAGAAAGTACATGACATAATTTTATCATTAACGCAACGTGAAAAAAACTAGCCTTGTAGCATGTAGCTACCTACTATCATGTGTGCTGATAATGTATCATATCGCGGTAAAGTAAAAGTGTATTAAACATTGGTATATTATCAGATGCTCTAACAGAAGCCCCGCCCCCAGCCCCTGACACAAGCGGTTCTTAAGTCTAGACCAGCAACGTTTTGGTGCTACTTAAGAACCACTTTTCCTGGTTCGGAGCCGGTGCTTTGGCGGTCGAAACAGAAAGAACTGGTTCTAAATTAGGCTCCGAACCAGCACTCAAACTGCCTCGGTGGAAAATGGGGCAAAAAAGAACTCATTGATATGGTTGTTGTGTCCAAACTACCCGTCGTTTACATACTAATATCTGCCCCAGTGAAGACTTTACTCCATTTATCAGCTCAATGATATCTGCCTGGCTGCTTAAAATGGGGCCATCAAGCAGAAGTTTAGTCCTGATAAATAAGTAGGTAAAAGTCTATTAGAGGACTGAAACAAAACAAAACAAAAAAAAAACAGTTTTTTCCTTTGTTTTTGTTTCTCATCACACAGAAAGCTTCTCTCAAGAGCATCAGCTCTGCATTCTAACAACCTGATCCGTGCTCCGCATGACCAATCTGTTCAAAGTGCAGCTCCGGCCTGTTCTTCCTAATCACAACAATTTGTAATTGTCTTTTCACTTCACGTTATGCTCGAGCATGTGAATTGGAAGGAAAAGATTAAATTATGAGGCCTCACGTAGCAAACACACACACACACACACACACACACACACACACTCAAACAGAGGTGCAAACGAGATGGCTTCTGAAGTGGCAGGTTGGAACAATAATCAGAGAAATGGTGCACAGACTCTTTCTCTTTAATCTGGTTTCAATATTTTGCAGCTCACTTCAGAGCGCCAGAGTGGGTCGTGTTCGAGGTGATCGCTCCATCAAAATCAAAATCAAAAACCTCCTCCTCTCCAAAAACTTCATCTCACCCTTCATTTGAGTGGGAATCCACGGGAAAAAAAATAATAGGAAGGAATTAATTTTGTGTTGGCGATCAGGGGCCTGTTTATGGATTCAGTGTGTGAACGCGTGAAGCCATGTGTGGAATTTAGAGCGTCGTGTGTGAGGAAAAACATGAGAGACAATGGTTTCTGCAATTAAAACTGACAACACAACCCGGCGCTTGACCTTTCAGTGGCAGAACTTTGTCTGACGGATTCCGAGGGCGCATAAATTTTAGCAAAATATGTTTCCAGCTTGTCCTCCCTTTTTCCATTTCTACCATGTTTTTAATTTTTTTTTTTTTTTTTTTACATTTTAACCTCGCCGCCTCTCCCGGTTCAGCCTCGCTGCCTCTCCCGATGTAGAATTACAGCTCTTAATTTGTGGTTTTGTTGTAAAATGACAAGAAATGCCCACGGGACCCTTCTGAAGCCATTGTTCTGAAGCCACCATCGTTGTCCATGTGAAAACATTTTTTTTTCATTTGTCACATTTAAGCAGCCAATTTATTCCTTCTTTGCACGTTTTTCATCAGTCTGTGACGTATCTATCCGATCGATCGGTCCTCGTGGGAGGAAAAAATAGGGAAAAAGATTACACCTCTACACACTGACGACGCTTCGTTCCAAAATGCTAGGGTTTATTAAGAACAATTGGGAAATGATTTTATTAATAAACAAGGCCGTTTTGCCGTAGGCGCCTTCTTAGCTGTGCGCCGACTTCAAATGAACTGCCAGGTGAGGAGACA
Organism: Tachysurus fulvidraco; assembly: GCF_022655615.1. Lineage (NCBI taxonomy): Eukaryota > Metazoa > Chordata > Actinopteri > Siluriformes > Bagridae > Tachysurus > Tachysurus fulvidraco. The sequence continues at coordinate 2,642,614 of NC_062521.1, forward strand.
TTAGGAAGGGGAGTCAACACCCTTCAGGCAAGATACAAAGGCAGATGAGGTAAAAAAGCTGAACTGCAGGGGGTCTGACTTGAAAGAATAAGGCTTACTCGCGTGGAAAGAGAAGTCGGCATAGAACTCAGACGTTTTTTGTAGCCGATGGCTAAGCGTAATGAGGTATAATGTCAAAAAAATCCACCTGGAATATCTTGCAAAGCTTTCATCTAAGTTCAGGTTTCAACTTCTTTTAGCCTAGCTTGTCTTGTCTAGATTATAGTTGGAGTAGAGAAACGCTTATTTTCAGTGCTGTCATGGCTACAGTGTTGGAGCTAATTACTAAAATCTCTCCGAGTTCCTCATTATGGTCCGTCTTACACCACTCAAGAGCGGCACTTGGACCCGCAGGACTGCGTCGCTTCCCGGAGTTTAAGATGTATGCTGAAAAACCCAAGAGGAGCACCAGCAGCATCCCATGACGTAGAAAATGTCCTCCGTTCCAGTGCGAGACTCTTCAAGTGATGGACGTTGCGTTAATAACATCTATGGCTACATCGCTAGGTGTTGTTACAGAAGCAGTGAAGTGAGCTGATGTACAGAGTCGGAGCTTATCTTACACTCTCCAAGCTTTGGAATGAAGGTCTTGACAACAGCTTGTACGTTATAAACTGTTTTTTTTTTCTTGCTACGGTGTCTTTTTTTTTTTTAAAACATATCTGCTATTCGGTATATATAGAAAAAAGACTTGGGTGTAATATGATGATCCAAAGGTCTAAAAATCCTGATTGCACGTAATAAGAGGACCAAGGGAAGAAAAAAAGACTCAAAAAGCTGCCCGAAAGGTAAGTATTACAATTTGCACCTGCAGAATTCCACCATTTAAAGCCAAATGGAGCAAAAGTGGATTGCAAAAATCTACATGTTATTACAAACCGAAGGGACGGGACATTCCTGCCTTCCCCTGTCTTGTTTTGCATTCGTACTGCATTCAGGATTGTTTTTTATGTCTTGCTGGCTTTAATTGGTGTTAGATGTGTCGTGTAATCACACGTTTTTTTTGTCTCCTGAGCTCACCACAGCTATCTTTTGTACACAAAACCATCACTGCTATACATTTCCCATATGCGGAATTTACCATAAAAAATGTTTATGACCTTAAATAAAAAATAAAATAACATTCAAAGTTAAGAGAATGAAGCACAAGTGGACTTCTAGGATGAAACCTGAAAGAAAGGAAGCTCACATGCTCAGAACATGGCCTCAGGTCAATCCTGCGTATCCTGGCTGGCTCGCCCTCGGGCGGTAGGACGGATGACAGGACCGTTTGCATCGCATAAACCCTGCAGTCAACACACCGGTGTCGAAAGGGGAACAGGCAATGAAGCAGAGGTGTTCTGACTGGACAACAAAGCAGAAAGAGGACAGGATGAGAATAATGAAGACACAAGCCAAACTTCCTACATTCAATTACTCGAGCATCATTTTGTGTTTTATTATTGCTGCACCTGCATCTAAACCTTCCTGACTCTCTATAAACTTTCTTTAACTTTATTTATAGACTCTTTTCCATTTTATTTTTCACTTTTAATAAATATCATAAATTAGTATTTTGAATTTATAATTCATAAAATAATGAAAGGAATAACAAATACAAATCATTTATTAAATAAATGATATCGTTGCTTATATAACCTTTATGTGACTTAATAAATAGTTCATAAATACATTTCTAAAAAGAATGAAATCGATCAAATTAGTCGAATAATTTAGTAGACATAATAATTTAATAATAAATACTAAATATTTAATAGATACATTTCAAAGTATTATTATTATTATTATTATTATTATTATTATTATTATTATTATAAATTAAATACAAACCATAAACAATGTAAATATGTAGCATATTTGCTACTACTAATAATCATAAAAATCCCACTCATGCTAAAAATAATCTTTAAAAAAATTGAAAAACTATTAAATATTACTATTATTTTTTTATAATTTTTTTTACAGATTTTTTAAAGGCCTATTTGGTAACAATTAAATTAAAGGTTTGTTAAACAACCAACTGCTAAGACAGTACTGCGAAATCACCAATTACAAAAAAAAACAAAACAACTTAATAGGGTTATTTTACAAAAGCAGCACGATTTCTATTCATTTAATACTACAGCTATTCGTATCGATCCATCATACGTTCCATCATTTTATAGTCACACCTAACGTCCGACACCTACATTACAGCATCTATAAATTAAAATAAATAAATCCCGCTCCTCATTAAGCCTTAACCGTTGTCCAGTCTTATCTGTCACTATATAGCTCTATCAAGTGTTCTTTTCATATCATCAGATCATTTCTTCACAAGGTCAAAGTTCACGTCTGTCTCAAAACCGAGAAGGCAGAAGATCGATCGGCGCTTAGCTAGAAGGAACGACAAACCCCTTGTGCTCGATCGCTTTCCTAGCCAAACATATTAATGTTGTGCATTGAACAGCAGAAGCGACTGCATCTCGGCTTCTAAATATAAAGAGCACCGATTTTCCACCTCGGCCACCCAGGGTGCGGCTGAATAACTGAATATTATTTAGATGACAGGGATTTTCTCCCCTGTGTAGGTTGTAATGAATGACAATAACGTCTCTGTGTGTGTCTGTCCGTGTGTGTCGGTGCATGAATGTGTTTGTGTATGATGATATTAGATAAACAGTGCTTGCTCACTTGATCGGCAGATTGTGGCAGAAAGACGGAGGAAATGTTTGTGGAAGGAAAAATCGATGCTGAGACAATACCAGCTGCAGGGTAATCTCTCGACTCGTTGTTTTAAATGTTTCCTAACGTAGCACACTGTTTGCTTCGCGGCTACTCACAGACACATGAACAGTGCTGACGTTCCAAACCCGATCGCTTACCAGATAACGTGTGATTGAAGATGAACTAACCAATCAGGTGCAAGTGTGTTGTCGTGACGTTGACCGGGTCAATCCGAAGATGTTTACGTTGCACAATTTAAACCTTCAGGACTAATTAATAAGCTTTGTGTCAAATGCTAATACACATCTCACATCAAGCAGCGATTAAAGGGTCCAAGCACCGAGAGTGTAATTCTCTTTTACATCAGTAATAACACAACAGAAATTTGTGCGCGCGGTGAAGTGGAAAAGCGAGCTTTGTACCCAAATTAGATAGAGTGTGTGCAGACGTGGTTAAATCGTGAAGCAGGCTGCGGTGCATAACAACTTAATGTGACTAGCGTGAATTGTTAATGGAAATGCTAATCATGTTGCACGAAATTTGTTCTGAAAAACTCCAAGCCCAAGTGTCCCATGCTGCTTTCACATTTTCAAATTCCAAAAAGTCAAATGAAGCATCCAATGACAGAAGCAAGAAAACATGTTATTTCAGGAAAGAAGGAAAAAAAAAAAAAAAGAGGCATGGCTACAAACTACGCAGCATGCCAACAGTGTTTCAGACTAAATCCTGAGCTGAAACTCAAGTGTGCAGATAAAGAGGTCAGATAAACAGGTCGATCGCACTTCAAATGGCATGATAACGATGTTACCCGTGAGACGTAGTTTCCTGCTCTGCGCGTTCCAACCGGAGACGAGAAACTATAGAAATCGGAATAATAAATGCATATTTTTGATCGATCCCCAGAACTACAACAAAGATAAAGTAAAGAAATGAAATGAAAAGAAAAGAACAAAATCAAATACGAGATATACTAACAAAAGAAGATCTACATTGATGGAGTCGGAAATCTAAATCTAACAATAAAAACAATCATGAAAATAACTGAAAATGATCATGACAACTAAAATTTACTGTATTGCTAGAGGCACTGACACTAGATTCAGTATCTATGCTGCACAACCAGGTGGTGGTCGTGGTGGTGGTGGTGAGTTTTGTGACCACTAAAGTCACCTTTAAACCTCAGACACTAGATTCAATATTCTGTTTTTCTTTTTTTTTCTTTTAGAAAGTATGCACTCGGATCTCCTTTGACAACATTTTCGCTTGATTTTGGAACAGAAAGGTGGAGAAAAGATTTGAGATATTTGAGATATAATAGTTCTTCTTGACTGTTGTCACTCGAGGGACATTCATTAATTCATTCATTCATTCATTCATTTTCTACCACTTATCCGAACTATTCTCGGGTCACAGGAATCTCAGGCGTCATCGGGCATCGAGGCAGGATACACCCATCACAGGGCACACACACACTCTCATTCACTTACACACTCACACACTACGGACAATTTCCCAGAGATGCCAATCAACCTACCATGCATGTCTTTGGACCGGGGGAGGAAACCGGAGTACCCGGAGGAAACCCCCGAGGCACGAGGAGAACATGCAAACTCTACACACACAAGGCGGAGGCGGGAATCGAACCCCCAACCCTGGAGGTGTGAGACGAACGTGCTAACCACTAATCCACTGTGCCCCCTGGGACAAATTCAAAGAAATGTAAATCTTAATTTGATGCTGAAGCTAGAAAAGAATTAGTGTATTTGTTGTCTTTCTCTCCGTATCCATCCTGGTGCCCTACATCTGTTTGGAGACTCATTCCTATTAAAAAGATGGACCACATGAACAGCCTGAAGATTCATGGGCCTGCTGTGGATAGTACTACATGGACACGGTAAAGGAGGACCGATTTTTAAACTGAATTGAATTCATTTTTACTTGCTCACAAATCCACACCGATCACGTTACACGGATTCCAGACACCTCTACCTTCTCTGACCTTTTTTAAAATCTCCCACTTCACTGTGATTGCTAGAACTTTGTCCTCTACAGCCATTCTCAAGAACTGACCTCAAGATATATATCAGAGCGAGAGGTTTTGTGCCATCAACCTGTCTGTCTCTCCATACCTGCTCTTCCCAGGCAGAGAAGGAGTGTTCTGTGCTCTTGAAACAGCAGTAGGAATACGGAGGCGTAAAAAAGCCTGGCTGAGCTTTCAGAGGAATGACAGAGAGTGCAGACCTCCTGATCCGAAGCCTGAGACAGAACACGGGAAGAAGAAAAACAATCATTATTGACTATGCAGCACGGCGATAAGGCTAGGCGAGAAGACAGATGTTCCGGGATCGCAGAGAAGAGGAGGATTAGAGGAACGCCAGAGGAAAAGGTGAGGTGGAAAAGGAGGAGACTGGAAGATGAAGTGGAATAATTGCTGAGCGAACAGAGCCGGCTGTCGGTTAGATCCGTGAACATCATCCATCTCTCATCCCTCCTGAAAAAAAGCCAAAGTCGTAAACAGCTCCTCGGGTTTTGGGGTTTTTTTTTTTGCTTTGCATTATGATCGATAATTACCAATCTACTAAAAGGTCACTGATTACTCATACCCAGAAGAGTTCCAGGTACAGAAAGCTGCAGCTCACTTCATTTTCTCAAATGTAACAAAGAGAGAGAGAGAGAGAGAGAGAGAGAGAGAGAGAGAGAGAGAGAGAGAGAGAGAGAGAGAGAGAGAGAGAGAGAGAGAGAGCAGAAGCGGGTTCGAAGATGAAAAAAAATTGTATATCTCACCTAGTATTCCAGGGAGAAACAGAAAAAGTCCTGAGTGTCTACTTACATATCAGATTCATATTAACACCACTGATGAGTGAGAAATGACATCCAATGAAGACAATTTGTTTTTTTTGTTTTTTTTAATTTACGGCATTCGAAATTTAATCAAAATCGTCATTACATCATCAAGACATAAACCTGGAATAAGTGCGTAAAAAATATCGAGCAAGAACGACAGGATAGAATTTCCACCAACGTAAAATTATTTGATTTGTTTATTTGTAAAAATGGAAAAATAAGAAAACTAAATTGTAGCTAAAATGCCTCATAAAATCTATGCTAACTAGGGCACAATTATCCAAAACAAGCCTTCAGAGTAGCAGATGTTAAAATTTCATTCCGCAGAACTTTCCAGACGAAAACAACCAAACGTTTTGTTTTAGTCGTTTGTTTCTTCGATTTAATTTAAACAATGAGTTATTTTAAGGACGGCAAGCCGATTAATACAAATAGAAGGAATATACAGTATAAAGCAGCACCTCTTGTATTCTGTGCGTTAAATTTCGATCAAAAATCTTCAAACCAGCATCGTCGCTGTTATCCTGACAGTTACCATGGAAACATGGTATATTTTTCTTTTGACAGCATACGATATCTGTTAGATGGTGTGTTTCTGTCAGTCTTAGGTACTGGAGACTGTTACTCGTTATCCTTCTTGAAGAAACAGCTTTTTAAGAAGTGGGAAGATTTCAGCGTTCAGCTTTACAAAATCTGCCCGGTCGTATTAATAGCCGCGCGAAAGACTGTAGTAGGTTTAAAAGGCGGATTTTTTAGACATCGCTGCAGAGTCTGCCAGATTTTGTTACTCAACAAGGTCAGTGTAGAGACATGATTACAAAACTGATGAAATGCTAAGCTAGAAAACGAGTCCAGTGTGACGTTGATGCCGACGATCTTCAACAAGAACGATCTTCAACAGTGACTACAACAACAGGCCAGCCGGAGACTGATCACTGACTTAACTAAATTGTACTTTAGTGTGTTATTATTATTCTTTCCGGACGGTTGACAAATAATTTCTACCCTGCTTCTTGACACGCTTGGGACTAAACTTTTTCCTCCATGATTCCCCTAAAGCTGAGAGGAAGCTTGACTTAGACATGATCCACTGCAAAAAATAAAAAATAAACCACACACACACACACACACACACACACACACACACACACACACATCCCAAATCCTCGCAAGAAAAAGTCAAAGTTCTCTGATATTTTTCATGACAAAAATATTATGACAATATAATTTAACACCCTTTATTATTTATTTAGCAAAATATGTTTTAGACAATTTTACTACAATAAACTCGGTTTGAAGTCGATTAAATTTCTACGATTGTTGATAAAGTTAAACAATTGCTAGCTGGACCACATATGAAATGTTGACTATAAGTCATGAACAAAGTACTGGGGTGTGTGCTGTTTTAGGAAAATTCAATTATTAATTCAATTATTAATTCTACAATGAAATTATTTTACAATTAAAAAAATAAATCCAAAAATTTTAATTATTTAAATTATTTGGTACGGATTTGATTTATTGATAGATGTTTTACGTAAACTCCTGTTTCATGAAAATGCAAAAAAAAAAAAAAAAAACAACGTTCATTTTGACCTCTGATTGTTACAATGTGCTAAATCGGAAGACTCCTTCGATATTCGTCGACCTCGCAGAAAACGTCGCCTTGTCAACGATTTTTTTTACACATCTCTATACGTGTTATGAGTGTTTGCCATTCAAGAACCTGAGAAAGCTGTCGCTATAGAAATGATGCGTAACCCTAACAATCTGCGTACAACTAATCCGATTCTGCTTAATTTAATAGATATCTTTAGATTCATAAGAACGGAACCTTAACTACCGACACCTTTAGATCGGAGACGAAACGGATGTGAAAGTCGTCCGAGTCACCGAGTAAATTCATGCGAGTTAGTGTTAGAGAGAGAAGGAGAGAAGAAGAAGAGGAGGAGGAGGAAGAAGAGGAAAAAAGTGCAAGCAGAGTTGCAGAGGAAGCATGAATCAGCTGCTTGACAGGTGTTAGCCTGCTAGCATTGCGTGGCCAAGTCCCAACGTCTTCCCGTGTCGCCAACACGCTATCACCCGGCCCACTCTGTTCGAAAACGCTAACACCGCGTGCCCCGCTTAGCTTTGACCTCCCTTAACACTTCCTCAACCTCATGCTGCCTCTGACAGCATCATCCCTTTAATGTCGCTTCACTGATTTTCCACTCTAGACCTATTGAGTCTGTGACAAGGGATTGGGAAAGCTTCTGGAAAGGATTGTGGGGGCAGAATATCCGGACAGACAAGCGCATTCTGCCAGTGTGGCATTAAAGCGGAATCTAATCTATTTAATGTCCATTTTTTATTGTATCCACGGTTTAACTCGTGTCGTGTGGATAACTGTTAGGTAAGGGAGCTATTTTTGAAAAGGGATAATTAAAATGACAAATATTGGCAGGTGAAAAAAAAAATCACCAGAGGGATAAAAAAAAAAGGAGATTAAAGCATAGGATCACTGCAGCACTTTAAATGTGACACGATGTTTGATGATAAATTGATCTTAATTAGCACTTACTAGCTTCGTTACACAATGTGTCAGGTGGATATTCTCTCTCACTCACTCTAGCTCTTGAGTTCTTTCTCTCACACTTCACGTCCTGGACGTTTGGTTTGGTTCTAATCCCGTTTCCTCCACAGTGGTTGATTATCCTCATGTGTTCACCTGTACTGTGTCAGTAATCACTCGGGTTTATTCTACTCTAACTTTTATGCTCCGTATTACGAAGCTCATGTCTGTGTCCTTGATTGATTAAAATCTATATAATTACTGTATATAGCATAAGAAACAAAGAAGTATCACATGGAAGTAGAATGCGATTATTTATACAACATTTCCCTTTATAATGTAGAACAAAATGCATGTGGTAGCCTAGTGGTAAAGGTGTTGGGGTACCGATTGGAAGGTTGTGAGATCGATCCCAGGTGCACCAAGCTGCCACTGTTAAAGGTGTCTGCTAAATACCGTAAATGTAATGTACTTTAAAAAATTAACTGCATCCTACTTCCTCATCTCCTTCAAGTAAGTCAACGTCCTTGACATCTTCCTGGGCGTTTCGTCCCCTATACTGTACCTTATCAGCTCTGTGAGCTTTGAAGGATGACTTGCATGAACAAATCTTGGCTCGACACTGAAATCGGATTCAGATCCAATCCCAATGAGACTCTTCTTCCAAAGCAAGCCTCTCGTCGACTTCCTTGACTACGTAATATCGTTGTCCTGTTGAAACTCTCAGTAATTCATGTATTCACACTCATAGCCTGATACTCTTTATAGTTTAGTGATAGTTCTGAGAAAACCAGCCCCAGACAAGGAAAAAACCAACCACCGTGCTTCAGTCGGAATAAGCTCTTCCCGATGTTGAGCTGTATTGGATTTTCTCTAAACATGATCCATCTTTAGCTTGCCAAAGACTTCAATTATGGACTCATCTATCCACAGAACAGATTCCCAGATTTCTTCAGGCTTGTCCAGGTGGTTTCAGGTGGGCAGCTTTGTGCTTTGTTTGACAGAACAGGCTTCTTTCTGGGGGAATTTTGGAAAGATGCCATGTCTGTTCAAGGTTCTTCTTGATTCGTGAAGCTTTGAGAGCTCTGAATGTATTTTGAAAGCGTTTTACCTCTTTTATTATTCTCCATGTGGCCCTGGGTGAAACTGTTGAAGGACATCGACAGATACACATTTCTCCTTTGTTTTTATTCGTTGAAATAAATCGCATGGCGTTTTGTCATAGCTTTTTGAGTACAAATTTAATTTTAGTTATCGAATATTTTGTGTCAGTGAAACACGACGCATAATGCCTTGCCATCTACTATAGAACTTCCTGCAACTAATTTGTTTCTTTCTGTCTTCACATCTATGTTTCATTGCTAAATATTTTGCGTTTTTACATATTTATGTTTTAGTATTAGTTCACGATGGGAATTTTTTAGTTGTTTATACTGTAGCTAGACTATTTGAAGAAGGAACCTTCACACAGTTTAGATGATGAAATCTCCTACATCATTTCCACGAATCTTCATTATTTCTGTAGATGTGTATGGAACATGTGAACGGAACAGTAGTTTTCGATTTGCTACAAGCACATCGGCGGTATTCGTCAGAGACCTGACCTCACCTTACGTAAGCATTACATAAGATGTGTTAACAGCCAAACGTTGGTTGACATGAACCCACTACTTTCACCTACACAACATATTACATGCTGCAAGGACAATATCAGCCTGCTGTGTGGCAGCCTGGCGACAGCCATATGCTAACTGAAGCTGTAGCTGGATGATTCAGGCTCTAGTCCAGCTTGGTGGTACATGAGAACAAGTAAGTCGAACAGCCTCATTAGCAAATCAATGATGTGAACGTTGTTGTATGTATAGAGATAGAGATGCATCTGCATGTGTGTGTATTTGTGTGTGTGTGTGTGTGTGTGTGTGTTTGCCTACTGTGGCACTCTAAAATGCAGAGTGCATTTTAAACTGGAGGATGTTATAGATGCTGTCCCCAGGAGGGTGATTTTTGATTGATGGGTCAGTAAGAGAGGTCTTGACAGAATTGACAGAAAAAAAAAAAAAGCCTTTAAAGAAATACGGGGGGGGGGGGGGGGGGTCATTATGCTCATTGGCAGTTTTTTTTTTTAATAATGTGTTTCAGTGATCGATTGCTCGATGCGTTTCAGTGAAGAAGACAGTAAACAATCGGGGATCGGTGAACGAGAGGGAACTGTAAACTCGGCCAGTCTGCTGTACAGCACTGTACCACACTGCCCCCTAGAGGAGAGTGGTGAAAGTGAATTGCACGGTCCTTTTCAAGCACGGAGAGTGGTAACGGGAGCGAAGGAGAATGTTTCAGCTATTTTAAGCAGCAGCTTAAAAGCTTCGTGTCAGAATAATAAGAAACAAAATGAGAAAGCTGGGGAGTTATGGGAGTATGTGTTACAGCTGTGAGGAACAGATTTCTACATAAATAATAATGCTATAATCAACAAATAACACATATATCATTACTAAATACATAGATATAATAAATATATTCACATACTAATGTCACATACTGCGGTTCACATACCGATGGCCCCCAAAAGGAACATCATGACAATAAAGAAAGGACTTCTGGGAGATTTTAATGTTTTTGGATGCCTTGAGGACCAAGCAGCCAAGTGAGAAGCCTGTTTGCACAATAGGAGCTCATGTGAAATATAATGCTGTTAAACATGGACATTCAGAGATATTCTAGATAATACAAAAAATAGAATAATCAGGCTGAACAATGCAACTGAACATAATGGTGAATGATTCAGGAAGAATCGTTTAATTCAAATGACTCCAGTCACTGAACAGGGTAAAAAAAAAAAATACACTTGAGACCCGAGTCGATGCACACACATGAGATACAGTGGTCCGGGTCTTCTCGGGTCCGTTCGGTAAAAACACATTCAGTTTAAATTACCCGAGACCCGACGCCGCTATTATTATACCCGACCCGTGTCCGAGGTACATGTGAAACTTCTAGACCCGAACCCACTCGGGCCTCGGGTCGGACCTTGGGATTTCGGATCTAATGCCCCTTTTCCACCGAGGCAGTGGCTCCGAACCAGGAAAAGTGGTTCTTAAGTAGCACCAAAACGTTGCTGGTCTAGACTTAAGAACCGCTTATGTCAGGAGCTGTGGGCGGGGCTACTGTTAGCGCATTAATGTACCTTAAGTATACTAATGTTTAATACATTTTTTCTTTACCGCGATATGATGCATTATCAGCACACATGATAGTAGGTAGCTACATGCTAAGGCAAAATTTTTTTCTGTGTTAATGATAAAATAACGTTATGTACTTTATCGATTACAACCTCCGTTTATACAGATTACACGGAACCGCACGCACACGTTTTATTCGGTGCGTTTGGATGCCAATGTAGGTTCGCAAAGCCATGAGCATTAACAGTAAAGCAACATCCGCCATTGTTGTTGTGTTTGCCGCTGCTGCGCTAACGTTGCTGGGACACGTGACACATATACAGTGACGTCACACTCGGCACTGTGATGCTCACTAGCCGGTGGAAAGGCAAACCGGTTCTTAGAAGGTTCGCCAGTGGAACCAACTTTGAACCAGCACTAGCGCTAGCTCTGAACCAGCACCCGGTTCTTTCCGGTGGAAAAGAGGCTTAAATGGACCCGTGAAGACCTCCACACTACTGTGTACTATCTCTGGCTGATTATCTTAGTGTGTTCACCTGTTCTGTGTTTCACCTTGCGTTGTTTCTCTTCAAGTCTAATCGCAGCCTTCCTCACTGCTTCCACATTCCCTGGATTAGTTATGTTTGTTTTCTAATTATGGATTATTCTGATCTAATACTGTTAATCTGTGCACTGACCCCCATGACAATCTCTGACAAAGATTCTTGGAATAGTTAAAAATATCACACATTGATTTTCCTTCCTTCCAAAACTGATTTTGCATTGTAGGCTGAGAGGCTGCCATCATGCCAAAATTCACAAAATAGCAGCTAAAAGTTTAGATAAGTTTGCAAGCGTATGCGGATCTGCAGTGTATGCAAGTAGTAGCCATGCTCCCAATGATGCAAAAAGCTTCCTTAGGATAAAGTGCTGCTTGGATTATTAACGTCACAGATGCTCGAGGGACCTCAGAAACTCCAAATGGTCTATAACCTATAATGAAACAGACTTAACTGGTTTTCCTGCCTGCTTGTTTCTCTTTTTTGGTGGCTTTTTTTTTATTGCATTGCCCCAGCACAATCCCTTTGTCTTCCCGTTAATAGTGCACAAATCTGCCCCATTTCTACTGGTCTGCAATTCATTCTCCGAGGTCTCTGCAGACTGTGCTGTGAGTTTTTTAGTCGCAGGAATGCTAATGGTTTAATCGATAATACCTAATAATGTGGACTTTTATAAAGGTGTCTGCATTTTTCAGAGACTGGCTTGCTTTAAATCTGGAGTAATAGATTTGGGCTGATCAATTGATTTATCAATAAATTAAAACCATGCCTATCAGCAAAATGGACAAAGTAGGAAAAATGGAAACAGCTGTAACAGCTATGCATGGAAGGGGAAGCTTGTATATGTACTTATGTGCTAGCAGAGCTAAGCTCCCCGCCATTGCCCACATACAAGGACTGGACAATCAAATTGAAGCACCTGGTTTTAGACCACAATGATTTATTTGTATGCTTTAGGGCTCCTTTCTGCAGCCAATACAGCATGAGCTCATCTTGGGAATGACATACAAGTAGTGCAAAGAGTCCACAGGGATTTTGAGCTATTCATTTTTCAGAACAGTAGCCAGATCACTATTCACTATATACACTACATCACATGATGCTCTTGGAGGAAAATGTTTCCCGATTCACTTCTCCAAAACACCCCAAATGGCTGAATGATATTCAGATCTGGTGACTGTTCAGGCCAGGGGAGATGTTCAACTTCACTTTCTGTCACCAGTCTTGCTGTGTATCGTTGGTGCATTATCATCCTGACACAAGGCACCATATTCAGGGTACAATTTGTGAGCCGCTGGATGCACACGGTCCTCCGGAATGGTTCAGTAGTCCTTGGCAGTGACACGCTGATTTAGCAGTGTAGCCCATCAATTACAGAGCTTAGGGGATGCCACGATATTGCAGCCAAAAACATCATTGAATGACAGCAAAGTGAATACACCGCAATGCTGAGCACGCAACAGTCCTGGTGGTAAGCTTCTTTTGGACTTCTCTACACGGTAACTACAACTGTGAATGTGCGAAAGACACTGAAGGTGGGCACCATTAAAACCAACATTTAGAAAGAATTGGCTGTAGCAGGCTGACCATGAATATCCACCCTGAAGAGCTCCTGACAAACAGTTCTGATGGGAACAGGAGAGTCGAGGTGCAAATCTATTTCTGTCTGACGTGTAATTTTAGGTTTTTTTGGAAACAATAAGTGTTAGCACTTGGTCATTCCTTTCAGACAGCTGTGAAGATTAGATTATAGTCATGAAACCTCCAACTCTATATTGGCCAGTGTTTCAGATTTGTTGTCCAACCCCTATATATGAAAGTCATCTAAGGACTCATTAAGCGACATTCGATTATTTGATGTTAACAAATGTTTTCAGGTGGATTAAGGTTGGCTGTTACCCCAGGACCACCTAGTAAAGAAATTCGAAGTGATGGAAATCCAGTGGCTTTAAAGAATGGATAAGAGTCCTTATTATAGTAAAACTGTCTACAAATCACCCAATAATATTCCTAATCGGATAGTATTACCCTATAAATGTTCACCGTTCACGATTGGCTGGGCAGCCAAAAGAACTGCTCTATTACGGCTTTATTTATATCTATCCAAGCACACGCCCTTGTCGGTCTGAAATGAGGAACGCTTGGCACGATCTCAAAGGGGGGAACGATGTCACATTCATATCCGAGTACCAGAGTTTCTTTTGTATGCTGATCATAATAATTCCAAGTCATTTGGAGTAGATAGGAAACAGATATAGCGCAGATATAACAATTACTTAGATGTCGAACGTAATTACCAGGACGTTCATAGTTAGTGATCGGTGAATTAAAATGGATCAGCTGTAGAAAAATTCCAAAATAAAATACACATCTGAAAGTAAAAAGGACTGAAGGGAGTGTAGCACAAAATGCAAATTCTCAAACGAATGCAAAATTGAACTTATCTGAGCTACTAGAGAGAAAAAGAGTTCCTTCTAAATCTCAGGCGAAGGAACGAGTCGTTCAAATAAAGCAAACGGCCCAATAGCCCGCTTTAAAAAACGGAAAAGCTCCCCGCAAGGAGATAAGCAAGACTCCCAGAACCGCGGGTGACGCCTTTTGTTAAAACACGTGTAGCGTCGCCACAGCAGACTAATGAATGGCACTTGCCGTGTCCATGGAGACAAAAACAGTGAAATACAGAACTGGAGCTGTTTGTCTCTGACTCGAGTCGAGCTGTATAACCTTGTGAGAACAGAAAAGCTGAACAAGAGGCTGCGACGTGTAGAAGCACTTTAAAAGCAGATTATTACTCTGCTGTAAGTAAGTGCGAAGGTCAGCAGGAGTCTATTTTCTAGCTGACAGACTGGGAACTTCTTACAGTTTTAACTCTGTTCTGAGATCCAGTCGGCAGAACCGATGATTCATTTAAAGGCCATCGACAGAGGTCAATGTCATAACCGCTATCCATTAATAAATGTCCATTAGCAGACATGCTGCAGCTACACATTAGCTTCAATATCCAGAGATTACTTCTTTCTTTTTTTCCGTAGAGCTTCATTTCAGTAGACCCGTTTCTTCTACCAATATTTTACCAAGGCACTTTGCAATATTGTAACTACACACATTCGATTAGAAAAGCTAATCTAAAAAAAAAAGCCGTACCATTTCTGAGTTCCGGCTAACTAAAAGCATCCTGCTTTTACTAAACCTTCTGACCTTGTAAGGCATAACAGACATGAATATTTATGAGTTTTTAGCAAGCCAGTCGCTTGGGAACATACACCGCTTACAGTAGTTTGAATCTGCATTTCCAGTATCCTTGAAGGCAAAAAACGGAGCTATGATAATCATCTAACGGTGGCTATTAGGGTCAGCTGAGGGTCATCCTCACATTAGCTCGATTTCAAAAATGTGCATATTAATCATTTGTAATCCGAACTAAGAACGCTTCTATTTGTTGGTCACGTAGATCAAATGCTCAGCAAGCCGAGTGAATTGATTCAATTCTACCAAAGTTTCGATGCGATCTGAATTTAACGTATCCGAAAATTCAGATAACTAGCAATAAGAAGTTGTATTCAGTAAATATTTTGTGCATGGCCAAGATTCATTCATCTCTCACTCAGAGGTTCAGTGTTTGAATCATTGAAACTTTCAGTCACAGGCAAAATTTGTTCTCTCTTGTGTAGCAAAGCAGTGTTTGATACAATTAGGTCATGATGATCAACATTCAGTGAATCTGCGTATCATTTGGTCATGACCAAAATTTGCTTATCTCTCATTCAACCACTTTACTAAAATGACCAAGATTTATTTATCGCTCGTTCAGCAGGTCACGCGATAAAAGAAAGATTTGTTCGCTTTACTGTCATTCAGCAGGTTTTGAATCAGTGAATCATTTGGCCATGACCAAGAATTTTTCGGTTATGGCCCTGCTCCCAAGATCATGACCAAATTCGCTCCTCTCTTGTTCAGAGAAACTGTATTTGAATCAGTGAATCATTCAGCCTTAGCCAATTTTCACTCATCTGTCATTCTGTAGGTTTTGAATCACTTGGTCATGAACTAGATTCGCTTCTCTACAGTAGCGGAGGAGGGTTTGGATCAAATTATTTTTGGGTCATGGCGGAGATTCGCTCCTCGATGAATCACTGGCTGAATCGGTGAATGTTTAAGTCATGGCTGAGATTAGGTTAACTATCATTCATTAAATCAGCTGATTTGGTTGATTCAATGAGCCCTGTTTGGGCCAGAGACTTTCAGTGCTTCAGAAGAAAAAGAAAAAGATTATATTACTCTCACATATACATTAGAGTACAGTGAAATTCTCCCAAAGTTGGAAGGTGGGGTCAGAGCATAGGGTCAGCCATGATGCAGCGCCGCTAGAGCACAAAGGGTTCATTGCTTTGCTCAGGGGCCCAAGAGTGTCAGCTTGGTGGTGCTGGGTCATGAACCCCAACATCTGATCAACAACCCAAAGCCTTAACAACTTGAACTACAATGGCCCCCAAAAGGAACTTGGTTCCTCAAGAACAAGTTGACAATAAAGAAAGGACTTCTGGGGGATTTTAATGTTTTTGGATCCCTTGAGGACCAAGCAGCCAAGTAAGAACCCTGTTTGTATAATAGGAACTTGTGTGAAATATAATGCTGTTAAACATGGCCATTCAGTGATATTCTAGATCAGTGGTCCCCAACCCCCGGACCAAATGGTACCGGGCCGCCCAAGGGACATTAAATTATTTCCATTTTATTTACTGTATTTCTCTCAGGTTTGTAGGACTTTCCATGGACGAGAGGTTAACCGGGAGCTGAGAGACGTCACCTAAAGCCGCACAAATACCGCGCATGCGCAAAATATCATGATATCGGGCCGGGTTTAGGTGACGTCTGAAGCTGAGCGGCTGTAAGCGGCAGTGGTGTTGTAGCTTTGGTGGAGAGAGAAGGTGTGTATCGCTCTTCTCTCTGTTCACCGGTACTTTGTCATGTTTAACAGTGCTTGGTGTACGTGTATATTGTGTTTGCTCAAATTTAACCCACAAATTAGCAAAAATGAGCACGAAACAGACGTCGTTAGAAAGTTAGAAACTCTGCCGGTGTTCTGGATTAAAGTCATGGCGGAATACCCTGAGATTGTCACCACAGCACTTAAATCCCTATCGCCATTTCCGACATGCTATTTGTGTGAAGCGGGGTTTTCTGCAGTGATGGCAACCAAAACAAAACAACGGAATAAACTGGACATAAGCGACACACTTCGGGTGTCATTGTCTCCTGTTACCCCAGATGGAACCGTCTCGTTGTAAAGAAACAAGCTCAAGGTTCTCATTGATTTAGCGTTGTAATGAGTTAAAAAGGCATGTTTAAATACAATTATATTAAAATTATTAATTTTAATTTAATTGTATAGCTGCCACCCGCCACCCCCCACCCCCAGCGGGCCGTGGTAAAATTATCAAACATTGACCGGTCCGCGGCGAAAAAAAGTTTGGGGACCAGTGCTCTAGATAATACAAAAAATAGAAGAATCAGGCTGAACAATGCAACTGAACATAATGGTGAATGATTCAGGAAGAATCATTTAATTTAAATGACTCCAGTCACTGAACAGGGTAAAAAAAAAAAAATCCACCTCTAATTATTTGTGACTAAGTAAACACCTAATCTATGCTAATGCGATATCGACATAAAACATTGAAAATTGAAATTCACTTCCCCGTAATAGCGTACAATTTGCTGAAGCAAAAGCATAATTACTGCTTATCAGTCTTCTAACCTAAGCACCCATGTTACCATGACACCCACTCTTTAACACCAAAACTCTTACAGACTTGCTGTGAAAGTCACACGTACACAAACACACAAACGTTCCTGAGTCGTCTATATTTGTCTTGACATGGAGATTTAGTGCAGCTGCAGCACAGTGGTGTAGCACCTCAGGAAGCTCAGGCTCCAGTCAGGTGATCAAATCTCTAGTTTTAATCAGATCTTCACGGATCCGAGGAAGCCGATACCTTTACCGCGAACGTTTTCAAGAATTTAGCAGAACAGAGAGGATGAACTCGTCTGCCGATGTACTCTGCTTTAATGTTTACGCCGCCCTGAAAAGCTGAATGAAGCTGAATAAATTGTAAAGGCAGGAAGCAGCTAGGTGTAGGAAGTCCATCTGTGCAGTGTGTAGACCTGCTGTTCCAGACAAAGAACTTATTTAACACAAGCCCACGTGTCAAGCAGTATGAAGGGATTTGAAGCTCTCTCTCACAAAATTAAAGGCTATATCTCACTGACTCACACATTCAGCACATCCCTGAGCTTTTAGTCCTAAAATTTTATCATTTCTTTCTCTTGCTGTCTCTCTCTCATTCTTTCTAGCAAACTGCAATACTCTTTAATATCTTGCTACGCATCTCATCTTTGTCTCATCGCTGTTACTGTATCTCTGTCCTTACTGCTCTGCTGGAGGATTCAATTATGCACCTTTTCCACCAAGGCAGTTTGAGTGCTGGTTCGGAGCCTAATTTAGAACCAGTTCTTTCTGTTTCGACCGCCAAAGCACCGGCTCCGAACCAGGAAAAGTGGTTCTTAAGTAGCACCAAAACGTTGCTGGTCTAGACTTAAGAACCGCTTGCGTCAGGAGCTGTGGGCAGGGCTACTGTTAGCGCATTTGATAATGTACCTTAAGTATACTAATGTTTAATACACTTTTACTTTACCGCAATATGATACATTATCAGCACACATGATAGTAGGTAGCTACATGCTAAGGCTAAATTTTTTTCTGTGTTAACGATAAAATAACGTTATGTACTTTATCGATTACAACCTCCGTTTATACAGATTACACGGAGCTGCACGTACACGTTTTATTCGCCGCGTTTGGATGCCAATGTAGGTTCGCAAAGCCATGAGCATTAACAGTAAAGCAACATCCGCCATTGTTGTTGTGTTTGTGTTTGCCGCTGCTGCGCTAACGTTGCTGGGACACGTGACATGTATACAGTGACGTCACACTCGGCGCTGTGATGGCTCACTAGCCGGTGGAAAGGCAAACCGGTTCTTAGAAGGTTCGCCAGTGGAACCAACTTTGAACCAGCACCAGCGCTAGCTCTGAACCAGCACCCGGTTCTTTCCGGTGGAAAAGAGGCATTAGATGATTGTCTCTGACATTAACAGGAAGTAATGTGGAACCTCTCATGTCAGATTATATTCTACAGTGGAGTGGGCCATCGGATTGTAGACTGCAGGAACGTGCGGTAGTTTCTGTTGCTTTCTGATTTGACCTTTAAAAAGTAGTGGCGCTTGAACCAAAGAATTATTTTCGACTGTTGTAGAAATCTAATACTTTGAATGAAATATGACAGATAAGTGTTTGATTTTGTGTGAAACTTTAGTAAACCAGCAGTAAAACGGTAAATAATGGTAAGCAAGGGCAAAGATACTGTAAATGGTATTGGACCGCGCATGAAACCTTGATGGACTCCCATCTGCAAAATCGCAAAAAGATACAATTTTGCTCTTGTGTCTATACAGATGTTTTGTGCAACACTATACAATAACGAGTGTATAAACCCAGGTATAGCCGTAGCAATGTAATAAATAGTCTTGTCTTTGTGTGGATGTTGACTTGATATACAGAAAAAAAAGAAAAACACTGGAATACATATATTTTCATTTCTGTACGGCAAGTAACATCTCCTCTCTCTCTCTCTCTCTCTCTTTCTCTCTCTCGCTGCTTCACACCCACACAACCCACCATAAATAGAGCCAAGGAACAACGAAGCATGCACACACTTCAAAAAAAAAGAATGGTTTCCTCATGTTAACATGTGAAGTCAATCTATTTCTGCACTGGTGGTGACAACAAGGTGAGAACTCAAAGTACGAAGAAGCCATTACTATGAAATTGCTATCAAATCAGAGGGAAATAGACTTGTCACACTCGAACCAGATAACATTTCAGTAACAACCGTCTCTTTCCCCAAGCCTGGCATGTAATTTACTCTGGTCAGAGTACATGACGTACACAGGTTGCATGATGAGAACAGTCAAAATGAGGTGCGACTGTGTACATGTGTGTGACGGTAAGTAATAACGGAACGAGGTCGTACGTGGTGGCAAAATATCTGAGAAGACGACAAGGGAGAGTCGGTTCGGTCTTTCATCATGTGGTTCGAATGCTGCATGAGAACGTACTAATTCTGTTCATGCTCCAAAACTATTATCTGTATACCTACAAATTTGAAAAAACTCAGCTCTACCTTTTTTCTTGACCTTTAGAAGGAAATACACAAAACCCAGCAGAAGACACTTATTTATTCTTGTTTTTTTTTTCTTCCTTACTTAACACATAAAGTGCTTATCTTCAGCCGTGTCTAACGGCGCTTATTTTACAGGTCTCCAACTTCCTATTACCGCTCTTAAACTGCAATTAGCGATGAAATAACACGGAGCAACCTGATCGTATATTACCGCTACGATTCACACCTATTAGCCCAAAGCTTATCGTTATTAAAGAAACTGTGAGAAGAACACAGGTTTTTCTCTCCTACTAAAATGCAGAAGCCTTCTGTTTTAACCTTGAGGGACCCCTAGAAACAGGTCAATTTAATTTGGGATAATTGTTGAACTTTTCAAGTTATGAAGAAGAAAAATAAACACAGAACAAAATCCGCTGTGAGGGAAGAAGTTAGTAGTTTCAGGTGGACAGGTGTGCAGGGTCACAGGATATACGGAAGAAAAAGTCGGTGTAATAGGAACAGAATTAAAAATGCTAAAAAAAAAAAAAAAACAGGGCACAAATCACAAATTATGTGTTGGTGTGTTTTAAAAAATTTGCATTTTTTTGTTAGAGTTTGTTGAAGAAAAAAAAAAGCATGTTGCAGTAACTGTAATATTATCCAGTAAGTGTAATATACACTCTCAGGCTACTTTAAGAGGAAAAGCTTCATGCAATTATTTCATGCAATTATCCAATCCAGTGCAATGCATACTGTATAATCATGGAGATCCACATGAGATCAAGAGCTGCAAGTTAGCAGAGACCAAAAAAAATGTAACAATCTTTTGGGTCCATGTTGATCATTTTGTCTTTGTCATGTCCCACTCCACAGTGATGGTTAATACAAAGCTGATATGAAAGTACTTAAAGAATCAGAACTTAAGAATTTTTATTAGGATTTCAGTTTTTCCCTGAAAGCCAACAGAGTCCTGACTGATTTTATATCAAACTTGTAGCAATTAAATAATTAATTCGTTTTAAGGGGGCACGGTGGCTTAGTGGTTAGCACGTTCGCCTCACACCTCTAGGGTTGTGGGTTCGATTCCCGCCTCCGCCTTGTGTGTGTGGAGTTTGCATGTTCTCCCTGTGCCTCGGGGGTTTCCTCCGGGTACTCCGGTTTCCTCCCCCGGTCCAAAGACATGCATGGTAGGTTGATTGGCATCTCTGGGAAATTGTCTGTAGTGTGTGAGTGAATGAGTGTGTGTGTGTGCCCTGTGATGGGTTGGCACTCCGTCCAGGGTGTATCCTGCCTCGATGCCCGATGACGCCTGGGATAGGCACAGGCTCCCCGTGACCCAAGAAGTTCGGATAAGCGGTAGGAAAAATTAATTAGTTTTAACCGACTGAAAAAGTCTGCTAAGTTGATTTTGAACACCGGTCTACTGGTGGCTAAAGGGTTAATGTTCACATCAAACATCATAATGGGGAAACAATGTGATCTCTGCGACTTCACTGGTTTAATATTTTAGAAACTGCTGATCTCTTGGGAGGTCTCTAGAGTTCACAGAGAATGGTGAGAGAAAATAAAACAAGCCATCCACTGAGTGACAGGCTTGTTGATGAAATAGGTCTGAGGAGAACCATGGGACTGATTCGAGTTGACAGGAAAGCTAATGGATCTCAAAGAACGACTCTTTTCTACCACGATGAACAGAAAAGCATCTCAAAATGTCAAACCTTCAGGTGTTTGGGCTGCACGAGCAGAATAATAAAATAGGTTTAATACAAGCACAACAAAATAATGTCATCCGGTCTGAAACCCAGATGATCTGGCACCGACAACCATTACTGAGAGTTTGCATGAGCTACAGATATCACTATTATAGTTGGCACGAATGTTATAAATATATATAAAATGGTGTAGTTCTCAAAATCTAGAGGAAAATTAGAAAGTCAAAAAAAAATTCAGTGTGGAAAATCAAGGTCAATCAGGTCATATCAGGAGTCTTGAACCGTCAGAAATCGGTGACATTTTGTAGAGAAAAAAAAAAAAGAAGAGATCGACATAACGGATAGTAGAAACTGAACCAAGCATCTGCTGGAGTGCAGTGCCAGCAGGGATGTTGCTCTCTACACTACAGCTTTGAGCCAAAGCTGCTCTGATGCTGTGGATTTGTGTATGCCATATGAGAAATAAATGCCAGATGCTATGAATGCCTGTCAGTGCTTTTGCCTCATACAGTACGGATCGTGTCAGCAGGACTGGAGCGAGGCTTTGCGTTATTCACTTCCCAGGCATCTAAATCCACGTTGTTTATTAGGCTTGTCAAGTATAGAGAGCTAATACTGAGAGAAATGTGTTTAAACTGTGATTTCACACTCATGAGGGATGTGTTAACAGTTTTTTTTTTTCAAACAAAGTAGACGTTAAGTGCCCTGTGGATGAAAGTAGTCAGAGTCAATTAAAGGAAATCCTGACACTAGACGCGTGTCATGTTATACATGGAATAAACAAAACGTAAAGAAAATAAAATTTCGCCAGCATTTCCTCCTGATTACAAATAGCAAACAGAATGCGTGCCCTGTACGTGTAAACTCCAAAACGACGATACACAAAACCACAGCAAATGAAAACCACGTCCTTCCGAACAACACCGTGTTCGACCGTACAAAGCAAGAGAGCTGCTAAAATGGTTTAGAAAAACGTTATTCACAAGAGCTTAAAAATGATTTTCACAGAAAGCATGAAAAAAAAAAACACCTCAACCTCTATCTCTATCTCTCCTCGCACAGCAAAGCTGTGTTTGGTTGTCAAGAACCTCACTCACTCACTCCTCACTCGCTTTTCCGAGTCAACACCATAAATCCTGTTTTAGAAGTGAAAGCTCCCTCCAAGCTTTTCCATCAGAAGGTACACCCTGCTGTTTTGTGGGTCAGATGGATTACCACCACCTTTAAGGACTTCTGAACGACTCTTTCTTTTGCCGATTCCAGCCTCTTAAATCCCTGCCCCAAGCGAAAGCACATCCAGGGCACTTGAATAGAACCCGCTCAGCTGAACAACTCTTTCTGCTTTCCAAGTGGGTAAAAAATGCACAATTCTATCGTTTTTTCCCCGTGTTTAGTTAACAGATATATTCCTGAGGTGCAGGAATGACAAACAAGTAAGGAGTTAATTTTTGTAGACATTTGTTTTAAAGGACAAAGATTGACATTCAGATTTGTAGTTGAGAGGTAATGTGATTTGAACTTTTCTGGAAGGAAGGAAGGAAGGAAGGAAGGAAGGAAGGAAAGAAAGAAAGAAAGAAAGAAAGAAAGAAAGAAAGAAAGAAAGAAAGAAAGAAAGAAAGAAAGAAGGAGGGAGGGAGGGAGGGAGGGAGGGAGGAAGGAATGAAGGCCTTCCTTCCTTACGTCCTAGTTATTCCATTACCTTGTCCTTCTTCCTTCCCTTCCTTCCTCCTTCTTCCTTCCTTCTTTCTTCTGTTCCTTCCTTTTTTTCCTTCTTCTTTCTTCTTCTTCCTTCCTTCCTTCCTTCCTTCATCCTTCCTCCCTCCTCCTCCCTCCCTCCCTCCCCCCTCCTCCTCTTTTCTTTCTTTCTTTTTTCTTTCTTCCTTCTTTCTTTCTTCTTTCTTTTTTCCTTCCTTCCCTCCCTCCCTCCCTCCCTCCCTCCCTCCCTCCCTCCCTCCCTCCCTCCCTCCTCCCTCTTTTCTTCTTTCTTCTTTCTTCCTTCCCCTTCTTTCTTCCTTCCTCTTCCTTCTCCCTTCCTTTCTTCCTTCCTTCCTTCCTTCTCTCATCTCCCTCCCTCCCTCCCTCCCTCCCTCCCTCCCTCCCTTCCTCCCTCCCTCCCTCCCTCCCTCCCTCCCTCCCTCCCTCCCTCCCTCCTTCCCTTCTTTCTCTTTTCTTTCTTCCTTCCTTCCTTCCTTCACCCTCCCTCACTAACCCTCATTCATGCAGAAGGGTTTCAGAGTAGCTAATAAAGCTCCTGAAAGCTTCAATAACATCTAAATCTTGTTGAATAAATTTTAAAAGATGCCAAATAAGATTTATGACACAACATGAAATATCTAGTAGTGAAAAAAAGTCATATTCATAGAAAAATGCCTACATCACCGAAATACTTTACTCAAACACTTGACTATGTACAATGTCTTCTGAATAATGTGACCATCCATCATCGGCATGCAGACACTGATTTGATTTTTGTGGTGCAAATGATTGTGGGTCAGTATCTGAACGGTCAGTAACAAATGCTTTCCTGAAGAAGCAGGACTTTTATTGCAGGTTTTGTGACAGAAGGAGAAATAGCATTTCACCCCCGATGAGTCAGTACAGTGAAGAAGGCGAGACCTTGCGTGTCGTACAGGGAAGTACCGTAAGAGGCCAGCAGCGGAATCAAAGCATGATCTTTGTTTGATCATAAATATCAATTATCAATATAATTATTATCGGCAAGGAGCTCCCCTGGTGTAGAGAGAGTTAAGGGCCTTGCACAAGGAACCAACAGTGGCAGCTTGGCAGCGCTAGGGCTCGAAAACCAAAAAACGTCCTAGAACCAAAATGGTCACAGCCGCCACTGGACCAAATGAGAAAGGACAGTGAAAACGCAGTCCCCCACAATCAGAAATTATCCAGTTGAATTCCAGCATTTGGGGAATTTACAAAGGTCAGCACATCCTGAGCGCAAGCCTCATGTTGGCCAAACTGCCTCCTTGATCATGGTATTACCCCTGCCAGGTAAGCAAGCCAGGTAAAAGACACAAACATTTTTTTGTGAAGATAACCAACCACATCTTTTTATTTCTCTTCTAACTTGTCATTTTGTGTCACACTCTGCCCTCTTTCACATGCATGATCTCCCATAAGCTAACAACTGGCGAAGGTCACTGTGATTGACAAGGAAGAGAGACAGTAATGCCAGATCCCTTCCAGCCACCCTTCTGTCAACACTTGATGTGGTTTGTTATTAAAATTATATGAGAACCCAAGCAGAACAGGACACAAGAGATTGTAAAGCAAATTGTAATTGATGCTAGACTTTGCTGCTGCCCTGAATCTTCATCATGGACTTCCTGTTGATCTCACCTGGGCCATACACACCGACGCAGTACTGAAGAAAGCACATCAACGCCTCTTCTTCCTAAGACGGCTGAGGAAGTTTGGAATGAGCCCCAGCATCCTCAGAACATTCTACACCTGCACTATAGAGAGCATACTGACGGGCTGCATCACTGCCTGGTTTGGAAACAGTACCGCTGGCAACCTTAATGCTCTGAAAAGGGTCATGCGAACTGCCAGCCACATTGTTGGAGGTGAGCTTCCCTCCCTCCAGGATATCTACACAAGACGGTGTATAAGAAAAGCCCGGAGGATCATCGGTGACTCCAGCCACCCGTCCCACAGACTGCTCTCTCTGTTTCCCTCAGGAAGACGTCTCCGCAGCATCCGATCCCGCACCAGTCGACTGAGGGATAGCTTTTTCCCTAGGGCTATCAGACTAACTAACAGTCACAACTTATACACCCTACAGCATACTTTCACAATATGGTATGCCACACACTGCACCTTAACTTCGGACTATCCACACTGGACTATACGTACACACTGCATTATACACACTGGACTATACATACATACTGCATTTAATGCCATAATTCAACTGTTACCACTAGATACCATCCGATGCACACTTCTGTACCTGTACAATCTGTTTTGCACCTATAGTATTTTATATATAATATATTTACACATATACATATATAAGTACATACTGCATATAATGTGTAGCGCTACTGTAAGGATGCCCAATAGTACACTGTGTGTACTGACTATATGTATGAGCATATTGCACATGTTTATTGGTTGATTCCATATCTGTTTGTTAATTCTACATATTATACACACATATTGCACTAACTACATGTATGAGCAAATTGCACATTTTCACATGTCAACTCATTATCTATATCTTATCTGCATAACTCATTCATTCATTCATTCATTTTCTACCACTTATCCAAACTTCTCAGGTCACGGGGAGCCTGTGCCTATCTCAGGCGTTATCGAGCATCGAGGCAGGATACACCCTGGACGGAGTGCCAACCCATCTCAGGGCACACACACACTCTCATTCACTTACACACTCACACACTACGGACAATTTTCCAGAGATGCCAATCAACCTTCCATGCATGTCTTTGGACCTGGGGAGGAAACCGGAGTACCCGGAGGAAACCCCCGAGGCACGGGGAGAACATGCAAACTCCACACACACAAGGCGGAGGTGGGAATCAAACCCCCAACCCTGGAGGTGTGAGGCAAACGTGCTAACCACTAAGCCACCGTGCCCCCCTATCTGCATAACTGTTCTGTAATTTCTGGAGTTTGCGCCTAAAAATTTCACTCACCAAGGCACATGTGCTGTGATGTGACAATAAAAGTGACTTGACTTGACTTGACCATGGTGTTGATGTTGTTTGGTGATGGGGAAATATGTCACGATTACACAGTTTACATACCATTAGTTAGCGTTCTTGGGGTGTGACTGAAATTCTAGTTGGTAAACCAGGAAATGTAGTGTAGATAACATAGTGCCCTTGGAGTCCTTGGAGGTCCAGAAGTTTCAATATGATTACCGCTGCAACAGGTAAATGGGGGTGACCTTAGTGACACAAGGCAATTTCAAAAGGTGATGAACCAGACAAGGGGCAGCATTCTGAACAAACTGTAGAGAAAATTATAGCAGATGAATAGAGAATAGCAAATACACAGTCACAGCAAGCAGGTCTTCCCCGAAATTCTCTAGTCAGGAAAGGTCAAATCCGGTAGGAGATATCTGCAAGATCTGGCAGAGAGATGAACGGAAAAGTCAGTCTTATTATCAGAAACCTCAACAGGATTTACAGCCGTGTGTTCCGGATGGACTTCGAGGGTCATAGGTCCAGAAATCTTCCTGAAATTATTTCAATTCGCAGCTCACAGATGGTTTTAACAAAAGTTCAGAACCCTTTTTTTTCATTTTGCGGTCTCTTGCGTGAAAGTGCGCTCATAATTTAGAAGCAGGAGTAAAAATGCTAACACGCTGTTTCTTGTCATGCATTTCCCACTACAGATTTATAAATGTTTCCTTTGCATGCCATGACACACTCAGCAGGTCCTCCTGTTTGAACATCTGTCTTTATCTTTCTCTTTTCCACAAGTCGCCTCTTTTCCTTCGCTTTCGATCGCTTAGAGTCTAGCACCTTAAACTTAGCGGATTTAGTCTCCTCACAACTGTCAAACCCAGAACCCCCTTCAACACAATGAATTTAGTAATACCTTCAGTCCCACCATATTTAACAGTAAAACCTGTCTGTTTAACCACTGACGGAGAGCCGGGTCGGACGGGGAGGTGGGAGTATCGACAATATTGACTAGAACTAAATAGGGCAAACAGCTTAATGATTATCTCAAGTCATCTGCTGTGTATTGACACTTCTCAACATTCATATGCATTCGTGTCACGTATTTCTTTCCCTCTGATAGGGGCTTGATTTTGATAATAGCCAGAGCCTGATACAATCAGCAAACCAGTGCATTGATCCTGAAGAAGAATATATGGCACTAACGAGCCATTCTTTTTGGAATAGGGAGCAGCTCGCTATAACGTACGGATCGATAGACGGTGTAGAGGTCAGTATAATAGTGCAGAAAAGCCGAGGACTTTATCAGAAGATCGTACATCATGTTAAGTCATGGTATAAAGCATTATTTCACAGAACCAGCTTTTCATTGTCTTTCTCCGAGAGGACAGTTTGGGTGAAAATAAATCGCCGGTGATCCGAGACGCGCGATGACGCTTGAGAACCGTATTGTAATAGTTCTTGCGTAACGCTACAATCGGAAAGATTAAGGATGGATCATTTCCTTTGTTTTTCACGTCACATGGGTCATGCCATCAAGCCCAGACATCTTAAAGTGCTTAAATTTCAAGTTTCAGCTTGATTTTACTATTGAACACTGGTATAAGACACTGGTGTTATAGCAGGTTCGTTCCATAACGATTTTGTTGGTGGTTTTCTTTGCTTATCCGTCCTTCATTTTTTGAGCCAGTTTACATATTCTGTGTGTCCACTCTCAATTAATATTCTATACCAACAGCTCAGATAATATACCTGGCTTTAACGGTAACAGTTTCTATAGTAACACCGTGTAGTGGGTCTTATACCGTGGATTCAGCACACAAATGAAACTTAACCATAAACGAAAGATGATGTAACGTAATAAAGCAAAAACAGCTCTGTAACCATCGATGTATTTTCAGTAGGGACATTTCTGTTTAACATTTAAAGAAGTATTCCAACATGGGAAAGTCTTCCTGACGGAGAGGAATTTATGTAAAATAAACACGTTTTGTGATTGTTGTGACCAAAATGCTTGATTTTGTAGCTTTTTTAAATAAAATGTGGAGAAAAAAAAACCCTCAAGACTCAGCAAGTTGGAATCTCGGGGATGTCCGGGAGCCTCAGGGAGTCCCTGTGCTCTCTGGGTGGAAGGGGTAGAGTCTCTTTCCCTTGTCAGTTACAACACTAGCTATGTAGAAGAGGGCAATTAACGTTCCTCGGAGCAGTTTACACTGCAGCGTGACACAGAAGTTTAAAAACTTGTGGTTAATTACTGTATGAGAGGAAAGAGATTACTAGCGGAAGAGAAAGAGGAACATTTTTTGAAGGAAAAAAAATATACTAAAACTTTTCATTTCTAGTGAGGACAGTGTTGATGCCACAATGTATGTGTGCGATATATGGGTCTATATCTGCTATATCAATATATGGGTCTATATCAGCTAAATCAATATATGGGTCTATATCAGATATATCAATTCATTCGTTCATTCATTCATTTTCTACCGCTTATCCGAACTACCTCGGGTCACGGGGAGCCTGTGCCTATCTCAGGTGTCATCGGGCATCGAGGCAGGATACACCCTGGACGGAGTGCCAACCCATCACAGGGCACACACACACTCATTCACACACACACTCACACACTACGGACAATTTTCCAGAGATCCCAATCAACCTACCATGCATGTCTTTGGACCGGGGGAGGAAACCAGAGTACCCGGAGGAAACCCCCGAGGCACGGGGAGAACATGCAAACTCCACACACACAAGGCAGAGGCGGGAATCGAACCCCCGACCCTGGAGGTGTGAGGCGAACGTGCTAACCACTAAGCCACCGTGCCCCCAACTATATCAATATACGGCTCTATATCAGCCATCTAATAGAATTCAGAATAAGAAGGATCTCAATAAGTTTAAGAAATAAAGCTCGATTTGAGAAAAAGAAATGCAAAAAAAAGATATCAAAATTACTCTGGAAAACACAATAAAACTAATAAGACTCACCTTCATGCAGAGTGTTTTCATTCCTGAAATTTGCCCAATTTGTTGGCTTGATTCATGAAATAATCACGGAGGACTTCAGGCGCAACTCAACCTCATCAGGGTATTAAAAAAAAAAAAAAGGAGTGTGAAGGTGAAAAAAAAGGTATTAGTTTTTTTTTCTGCAGGTTTATTTCATGGACTGGGGGAAAAACACACACACACACACACACACACACACACACACACACACACACACAGCAGTGTCTATAATGCTCTTTCTGTCACATTGGATCACTCAGGCACTTCCATCTTAGGCTGTAAAGAGAAGACAGAATCTAATAGGGAAGAGATTTTAACAGGATTCTCTCCATCCTGCCTGGCACTTTTATGAGCCGTTGTGGTTTATTCAAATGGCTTCATTTATGGCAGTGTAAAGATCGGAATTAAACCTATAACTCATACGCCCATTAGAGACGGGAGGCGGCGTGCGGCGTGTGGATTGGGGGGTGTGGGTGGGGGTGTAATTTATGGGAATTTGTTGCATTATCACTGCTTTTTTGCTTGACTGGCCTTACAGCAGAAGGCTCTATAGTGCAGGGCTTTTCTCGGCATGTATTTGTTGGGAGCTAATAGATCACCGAGAAAAACACGGCAATAAACCGTTGCCAAACAGCCAGAAAAAATTTGTCTTGGATGTTTCCATGGCAGCGAGTCATTCGTCAGGTGAAATAAATTCGTTATCCGAAAGACACCGTATTAAAAGTCTCGTGTGGTTTACAGCGGAAAAAATTCAACTCGCATGTTAATCTTTGTAATTAACACGTGACGTCTGTGATTATATTTAAGAAGGAATATAAGGCCACGTTCACACTGCAGGTAAAAGGCCACGTTCACACACCGCAAGTCTTAACGCTCAGTTCGGATATTTTGCTCAGATCTGATTTTTTTTGTTTGGCTGTTCACATTACCTTTTAAAATGTGGCCTAGATCAGATACCAGTGTGAACTGTTCGCTGTTTCGAACTGACCCGCGTGCGCAAACGAACGGTAACGATGATGTCACATGCAGCACGCCGTCGCGCTAAAAAGTTGCCGAGGTTATGGAGGAAGTAATGTATCATCAAAAAATGTAATGCTATAATGTGATGTATTCAAAGCAAACATTATGAGCTGGTTCACGTAACCACTTAATATAACACTCTTAACACACACACACGTTACCAGTCACGTTTCTGTCACGTTTTCGCGTAATTGTGACGAATGTCGATGTAGATTGACGGAAAAGTCGCATCAAATCCGCCTTGGCTGTTCACACTGCGGCCACATTGGAAAAAATCAGATCTGGACCAGATTTGTGTTCACACTACTCCTGAAGAAGATTTGGGCCACTTTTACCTGCAGTGTGAATGGGGCCAAAGTAGCCCAAAGTGAGGTGTTAGACCTCATTAGTATATGGGGAAATACTTCAATTCAGGCAAAACTATTAATGTTACGGCTGCCATTACACAAACATTAGGAAAGGAAGCGAAAATGCTTACTTCTTCCTAACCTCGCCAACTTTTTAGCGCGACGGCGTGCTGTGTGTGTGACATCATCGTTACCGTTCGTTTGCGCATGCGGGTCAGTTCGAAACGGCAAACAGTTCACACTGGTATCTGATCTAGGCCACATTTTAAAAGGTAATGTGAACAGCCAAACAAAAAAAATCAGATCTGAGCAAAATATCCAAATTGAGCGTTAAGTCTCGCGGTGTGTGAACGTGGCCGTAAGACTGCTGCGGACAACCGACCTTCAGTATCTGTAGCTTCAACGTTTAAGCTTTAACTACGTAACATAATTGTGTTCATAATTACATACTGTAACTGATCCTGAGCTTAAAGTCTGAACTACTTCGATGCTGAATCTCTTGCTGAGGTGCCATGGAGCGTCGCTGAGAAACGGTGAGTCTGTACAGTATCTGTGCTAACTGACAAAACCCACCGTTTACACAATAATATGTTTCAAGTGGACCTCTGGTTCTATTTCAAATATATTCGAGTGTTCTTGCTCTTTACCGGTGAACGGCTACAGCGACTGTACTTACAGCTCCTTTTA
>NC_062521.1:2679129-2739129 GCF_022655615.1 Tachysurus fulvidraco
TTTGGAACCTTTTTAACATTTCCTTTGCTCTCATCCTGGGATTGCGAACGTTAAACTCGGACGTTGACATTGCGAGCTCCTCACCTTCAGGGTTACGACTTCGGGTTCCTGAGGATTTCCAGGCTGTTCGAGACGTGCGGAAACACCTCTGTCTACGCCACTGGCTACAAGTGGACGACTCAGTACGTGGGCGGCAACAAGCTGGCCGTCTGTAACAGTGAGCAAAAACTTTTTGAATCCTCAAAAGAAATAAGTGCATGTTGGTCTTTATCGAGCACTCTTTTTATTATTCTTATCATTATTATTAATATTATAGAATGTTTATCATGTTTATAATTACTATCATCATAACTAGGTAAACCTGTATCTTATACCTTCGGTCCAATCAGAACAGAGTTTTATATCTTTTTTCTGTTTTCTCGTCTCGCTTCACAGAGAGTGGCATTCGGGTAGCAGGCGCGTCGTCCGCTTACTTCCCTGCGAACCAGGACTGCTGGACGACTAAAAGTAACTCGACGCTGGAGCAGACGATCGTTAACGCCTTCAAAATTGAGCTGGGCACTAAAAACGTTAAGGGTCCTTACACGCATCTCTGTCTGATGTGTGGATAAGAAAAAGTAGCTTACTACTGTATTTCTCTGGTGGGCTGGAAACTGGGAGTAAACATGATGAACGATATCATTAGCATCGTGTTCAGCTTATGCTTGTAATACACGTGTATGGATCTGGTTAATAAAGTAAAGGTGTAAACATGATCTGGAGTCTGGAGTCAATCGCTGGACGTTTCTGGGAGCTCCGACTACGTAAATGATAAACGCCGACCCTTGTTTTTTTACAGTACAGTGCTTAAATAAAACCCTGGGACTCCATCGGTACACCTGCTCAACATAGAGTGTTGTGAAAAATCTTAGTAGAAATAATGAAAGTATTATTCCTTACAATACTATAACCAAAGTAAAGTATTAGGCCTTGCAAAATATTACAATCGCTGTCATAAGATGTATATATGTAGGCGATGTTGTAGGCCAAAGATGTTTATTGTAATCATACAAGTCAGTCAGTCTGAGCTCTCTGATCAACAATGTGTGAGGAAGTGAAAATCAAAATACAAAGTAACATTATAACAGCAAGGGCTTAGCAAAAACAGTAATACAACATAACCGATATAATCAAGAACTTTCATCATAGCAAGAAATGAAATGAAATGAGGAAACTTGCTCATTGTAGCTGTAAAAAAAAGGGATTAATCCTCCACTGTGACCAGGAAGTAAGGCTCTTTTGAGCACATTTATCATAACAAATACAAACTTCTTGTGTAGAATGAAGAAGGCCTTGGGTTCCCAGACCTTAGCTGATAACTATAACTTGTTATGTAGAATGAAGAAGGCCTTGGGTTCCCAGACCTTCGCTGATAACTATAACTTGTTATGTAGAATGAAGAAGGCCTTGGGTTCCCAGACCTTCGCTGATAACTATAACTTGTTATGTAGAATGAAGAAGGCCTTGGGTTCCCAGACCTTAGCTGATAACTATAACTTGTTATGTAGAATGAAAAAGACATTGGTTCACAGACCTAGGTCCTGAGAACAAAGGGGAGGAAAATCCATAAATCTATAGAAACACTGAATTATAGATAGTGATTTAATACCAGATGATCCTGCTTTTTTTTTTTTTTTTACATCTCTATCACTTGCACTGGAAAGGAACCTGTTCCAATCGGTGCATTAGCTACATCTGGTGCGTACGACGGTAAGTAATCCTCGTCCGATCCGGTAGAGTGACACACCCTGGGGAAGAGAGATACTGACGTCGATTCATACTCGTTCACAGATTTCATTGCAACTGTCCTGCTGTTTATTCCTGTTTTTTTTACACACTCTGGTCTGCGACAGATGCCTGTGAGGGTCTTGTAAATGTTCCAGCAGATATATATATATATATATATATATATATATATATATATATATATATATATATATATAGACATGCTGATGATAAACAGAGGTGAAGGTACCAGGATGTGAACAAGAACGACACCTGACATCATCACGTGTTGAAAGTATTCCCGAATGACAAGCGACGTCCAGATAGAGTTGAGAGGAAAAGCGTTCCCCGAATCCCGACGATGATAATACCATCTGAATCAATCAAAGAGAGCTCTCTGTGTGGGAGGGGCTTAAGCTCTATCGTGTCAATCAAAGCGGCAGTAGCCAGTAGTATCACAAGCGCGTCTGTAAGCAAATGTACATGGGATGAGTTTGGATAGCGCTTTTCTCCAGGACGTCTCTTAAAAAAATAAATAAATAAAAAAACACGTGATGGCTTGGATCGGTAGCCGATATGATATACTTTAAGAGAGACCTCTCCAGGGTGGAGACTAAAATGAGGATGGAATTTAATAATAAAAGCTCTTCTATAACGTTAATTATGTATATGCAGATTTGGATGCCGGGGTGTTTTATTCCTCTAAATAACAACAACACATTGACTTTTTGTTTTTCTTGAACGAGTCACTTCCTGTTATTATATCATTCGTGTTACAGCAACCATCATTTCCTCACGTACCGTAGCGGAATTTATATTTAGAATCTTAACAGAGGTACGACATGCTCGCAACGGAGACTCTTCCGCTGCTCTGGCGGACTCTCGTCCGTACGAAAAAAGCGCATGAACGTGAACCTGTGATTAGTCTCGAAGCTGCTGAGATAGAGAATAAATCGTCACCAATCAGAATAAGTATAAGGTGGAATAAGATCCTAAGAGTCCGCCGTGTGTTATATATCCGATACGATCCAGACTGACTAGCGTCTAGCCTTGTAATTAGCATACAGTAAGATGAGAGTAAGTGGCAAGTACGTTCACTTTAGTTTAATGTTAATTAAAAGGATACGGCAAATTAAAAAAAAAAAAATCAATCTAAATACTTATTAAAAAATGCTGGAACTAACATACAAACCCTTAGTTAAATCACGGGGTAGTGATGTACGTTTGCGCACCGAGGTGCGCGATGAATAAACTGCAATCAGCGCCTGGTAATTTGTGTAATTCAAAGACATGGATGGATGTCTTGCCCCAATTACACCAGGAACAAGAAGTGGGTAAATATTTGCGAGACACCAGTGTTTATAGAAGCAGCTTTGATTGCGCTGAGTATAATAGCTCTAATTGCAGGGGTGGAGAGTTTCTTCAAGAGCATGACACATCATCCTCTACATGATTACAGCCCATTAATTACACACAGGGAAGAGAGGAACAAAGCGCGTCGGCGTCTCGCGGGCCTCAGAGATGATCCTCGCGGTGTCGGTGTCGCAGAGTCGGTTTACAGCTGGCTGTGTACGGTGGCTTCAGGAAACACACTGAGTTAGGACTCCAGAAATCAGGTGTGTTTGGTCACATGATCTTATTGAAGTCGTTCGGGAATGTTCCCGAAAATTCATTCAGACAAGAGACAAGTTGTTGTAAATACTGAATTTTTATTTAAAGAAAGACACGCTGTAGGTTCTGTTCACTTATTTGTTGGGCGTCGATCAAATCTGTTTACTTATGAGGGTAGAGAGAGAGAGAGAGAAAGTGTTTGTAGAGAGATTGTGTGTAGAGAGGAAGAGTGTGTGTAGAGAGGAAGAGTGTGTGTAGAGAGAGAAAAAGTGTGTGTAGATAGAGAAGAAGAGTGTGTGTAGAGAGGAAGAGTGTGTGTAGAGAGAGAAAAAGTGTGTGTAGAGAGGAAGAGTGTGTGTAGAGAGAGAAAAAGTGTGTGTAGAGAGGAAGAGTGTGTGTAGAGAGG
Organism: Tachysurus fulvidraco; assembly: GCF_022655615.1. Taxonomy (NCBI): domain Eukaryota; kingdom Metazoa; phylum Chordata; class Actinopteri; order Siluriformes; family Bagridae; genus Tachysurus; species Tachysurus fulvidraco. Next base: position 2,682,911 of record NC_062521.1, read on the forward strand.
AAGAGTGTGTGTAGAGAGGAGGAGTGTGTGTAGATAGAAAAAAGTGTGTGTAGAGAGGAAGAGTGTGTGTAGAGAGGAAGAGTGTGTGGAGAGAGAGAAAAAGTGTGTGTAGAGAGGAAGAGTGTGTGTAGAGAGGAGGAGTGTGTGTAGATAGAAAAAAGTGTGTGTAGAGAGGAAGAGTGTGTGTAGAGAGGAAGAGTGTGTGGAGAGAGAGAAAAAGTGTGTGTAGAGAGGAAGAGTGTGTATAGATAGAGAAAAAGTGTGTGTAGGGAAAGTGTGTAAAGAGAGAAAAAGTGTGTAGAGCGAATGTGTGTATACTGTGTGTAGAGAAAGTGTGTAGAGAGAAAGAATGTGTATAGAAAGAGTGTGTGTAGAGAAAGTGTGTGTGGAGAAAGAGTGTGAGGAGAGAAAGGGTGTAAGTAGAGAAAATAGGAGTGTGTGTAGAGAGAGAGTGTGTATAGTGTGAGTAAAAACAGTGTGTACAGAAAGTGTGTAGAGAGAAAGATTGTGTGTAGACAGTGTGTATATAGTGTGTGTAGAAAGAGTGTGTGTAGAGAATAAAGGAGTGTGTGTAGAGCATGGTTGTACAGCATGAGTAGAGTGTGTAGAGACAAAGAGTGTGTGTCTAGAAAAACGGAGTGTGTGTAGAGAGCATGTGTGTATAGTGCGAGTAAAGAGTGTGTGGTTATTCTTGTGTACATATTTCTCTCTGTAATGCTTATTTATTCAATGTACTGTCAGTAAATGGCCACTAGATGGCAGCTGATGAACAAAAAAAAAAATCTCATACACTGCATCTTCAGTGTGTGTGTGAAATCTCAACCTAAAGTATGGACTACAGCTGGCTGTAAATAAAATAATACTAATAAATCTAATAATCATTAAAACAAATGATCTGTAATCTGCACTAATTAAAGACCTCATCACTGTGACCGCTGGATTTTCTGCCATACAATCAAGGCCACAACAGGCAGGAAGTGGACTGTATTTGGGCTTGTCGTTGACAGCTTTGTGCAGTAGAGGGCAGCATTGCGCAGTTTAGTGGAATGAGCGGAGACCGATTCCTGACAGAAACGTGTAAACTCTAGGGCTTTGTGGATCGTTTTGTGAACGCAAAAAAACAAACCATGAAACAGAACACGTTGTCCATGAACGTCAAACTGGGGTAACTGCTGAACAAAAGCGACCTGAGAGGCTCGTCACACCTTCGGCTTCTGTGATAATTCCTGTCGAGAGAGGAACATCGCGTTTCATTAGCGGATGGAATCGGACATCTATTCGTGCTGCCGTTATTGCTTTTCCATAAATAACTGTGTACAAAATGTCACAGATGTTTCAACCTGCCGTTATGAGTTTATGGAAAGAAGTAAAAAGTGACACACAAAAAAACGTGCGATTTGTAACGAGCACAATTACCGAAAGCAAGACGTGGATTTCTGTGCTGAGGGTCGCATGCAGCATCTCCAGCTCCTTATGTGCTTCTAGATCTTTCTTCAGCCTTCCGTACAAACACACACACACGAGTGGGCTAAGCAACAGTAACAGTGAGGCAATGTGACCCTGCAGTTGTCAATTTTTTTGTCGAATTGTTTGTAGATGTAAAACATTTCACTTATCACTTTTTTTTTTTATTCGTCGCTGTCGGGCGGAAACCTCGTATGTCCAAATTTGGTCAATTTCATATTTTTTTCACATATCGATGCTATCGGTCAGTCCCCACGTGGGTCTATTTTTTTTATTATTTTTTTTACAAGTTATTAACCAATCTAATGTCTTGAAAATAGCTCGAGCACAAATCTCTTAACTCCGTTGGACACTTCAACTGTCCGCCTCTTCTTCACTCCGCGGGAGAGCTTCACGGCATATTTCTAATCAAGATTAAAAATCGCAACGAATCAACACGTCTTCCTGAGGTAAATGTCTTCAAAACACTGGGCTCAAAGAAAAAAAAGCTTGACCCCCTCTAGTTCTGGTGCTCATCTGAGGACAGGAATTTAGCGCAAGACAATCCGCTGCGTTGCAGATAAGATACGGCGTTTTTTTTAATATCCTGAAAAATAATGGTTTTGGAGATACGAGGATTCCGCCCGACAGCGACAATATATTACAAGCAACTGTTGAAGTGGTTTCTCTTCTCAGATCACTCTGTATGCACTCGCTATGGTTTTGCTTAAATTTGCTTAAAATGTGTTTACCTGCTTTAACTTGATTCGCTTTTTCTGTTCCATGTTGAGAAGCCTTACGTTTCTTTGCTTTTAATCTGCCCAGTAAGTCGTAGCCTTTTATTTTGACTTGTGTATTATAGTTTTGATGTGGCATGTCACTGTAGTAGCTCCTAATCCGTTTCGTTCGACCCGTTTTTACATGCTGCCTGTTTCGGAGACATTTCGGCGTTCGATTTCACACAGTCGATACCCCGTGTATGAAGCAACAGCTATTTGAAAGTGATTTACGGTTACACCCTGAAGAAGAACCGCCGCGCTGGCTGCATCTTCAGCACCTCCCAGGGCTGTGATCCGGCAGGATGCTAATGAGAGAGATTTGTGTGAACGTCGATGGGCATGTGTATGATTTACACAGCTGTAGGGGAAACAGCTTCCTGCCAGAGACACGCTATCTATTGATCTCCCTCCCCTTCATCGGGGACATGATAGAGCAACTAGACCTTGTTGTGAAGTGGGACCCAACTCCAGACCGGATAGCATGGGTAATATATATCAAAGGCTTAATTAAAAGGATGGATCTGGAGTGGTATTATTTACTGAGAGACGTACGGACACAGACATGAATGAGGGGGGCTGCGTGTGGGTCAAAAAAGATTCTGATTCGGGGTAAATAAACTGCATCTACACTCCGATGGGTATTTGACGTATCGACCGCGGCTTTCGTTCCTTCCCAGGAGCCTTGACGCTTACTGTACATGTGCTTACCTGAGGCAGGTGCTGTCTGTCTGAGGTTTCTGAATGGCGGTTTCCCTTTCGATCTTCAGTGACTCAGTGTGTGCCACTGCCTCCTCCAGCTCCCTCTCCACATCTGTGCACACGTACAATATCGAAACGCTCGTCAGTCAGGATGTTTTAGTCAGTCATGTTTTAGGCAGAATCTTGTTTTCACCTGCTAGTTGTGAGTGAAGCCCCTGAAGCTCTGCACTTAAAGACTGTTGCTCGGTTTGCAAGGTGATCAGCTGCGTCTTTTCTTGCTTCAGCCTCTCGATCTCTGAGAATACGAGCGCAAGGTCATTTAGGTCATTTTACAGTAAAGTACAGTGAGGATAAGAACAGATGAACAAAGTTATAGTGAGAAGTATGAAGCTTTAAATCATGTCCCATACGACAGCTAACTGAAGTCGTGTCTTTCGAGCGTCTGTGAAGCGCTTTTGTCTTTTTTGTTCGCTCAGGTATTTTTTTTTATTATGCACCAAATGTTCCCCAAAACACTTAAGTAAACTATTAATATCTTTTGCTAAAGCTTGCAGTTTCTTATTGCACTGACACTGGAGACTCCTTACATGAATACTGACATTTCTGGGAAAATGAATCGACACCTTCTGACTCGTCAGAACTGAGAATTCAACAGGGAGGGAGTCAGAGCAGACAGTTCAATAAGAGTTCACGTGTCACATTTATAATGTTGGAACCGCCTGATTAAATCCTGCTCGCTAAAACCGGTTCGATTAAGAGGAGCTGAGTCGTGAGCTCCATAAGAATGCGCATCAATCTACCTTTGCTTAGTGCCTCAGATTCCGACTGGAGAGTCTGTATTTCAGATTTGGTCTGGTGGCGGAAGACAAGGTCCCTGTTTTTCAGCAGGTTAAAGTCGCTGTTGAAGGTTCTGATCGTGTTCACAAACTTCTCTTTCTCCTCTGCTACCTCTCTTTTTATTCGCTCCTGCAGGTTTAGACAATAATATATATATATATATATATATATATATATATATATATATATATATATATATATATATATATATATAATTATAGGAATGTAGGGCAACTAATCCTCCAAAACTGATAAATATTTCGTTATATTAACATTTAGCAGAACAGATTTGAAAAACTGGTAAATCTGGACCTCTAGTGGTGAGGTTCTGCTATTACAATTGACGATATATGGAGATGGATCTAGGATTTAATAATAATAATAATAATAATAATAATAATAATAATAATAATAATAATAATAATAATAATAATAATCTCTAGTTGTTAGATCACCTTATGAAATAATTAACTAGAAAATTAAATCTGAATATAAATGTAAATAATAATGTAAATGATAAAATAATTAATAGTAAATACATTGAAATTATTCCACATAATTGCTAAAAATATTATGCATCTGAATGGATTTATTGATTTCCATGTGCGCGGGCGTGTGTGAGTGTGTGTGTGTGTGTGTGTGTGTGTGTATTAAAAGATAAACTGTTAGGAAACTGCTGTGGTATAATATAAATAAAGCACTTCAGGGTGTGTTGTTTTAGTTAAATACTCAACGTCCAGTGAGCCTCACTGTTGATTATTTTCCTATAACAGCACTCCCACAAGTGTTGTGACTGACTGACTGCAGCTTAATAAATAAGAAGAATTACAAAATCTTTAATAAGATTGTGGATTTTACTTTATCATCTCACAGAGATTTCCAAGTATGCAAAACATTTAAGTGAGAAATCATTTAGACTTCGGTGTAATTTCTCTCAGCTATTAAAATGTCGAGTGAAGAACATGGCTCATTTGGGATCTTCATTATCTTTCCTCTGCCTCTATTTATTTTCCAAACTGCCTGCTTCCTTTCCCTGTTTTATCCTCTTCATATTGGCAACAAATTGCCGAAATTAAAATAACCACGGCGATAACTCTGTACGCACCATCTCCTCTCTGAGCCCATTCTGTTGCTCGAGCAAGTCCGTCTTTTTCTTCTCCATTTCTTCCTGTTGTCTCTTGTTCAGTTTGAGCTGCAGCAAAATTTCAGACTCCAGCTGAGCCTGGGAACAGATTTGAGTGAGGTTCTGCATCATGGAGCGGCAATACGCTTTTAATTCTACAACCGCGGCAGTGCTGTGATACACAAGGTTTCGGTTGAATGTTAGTACATGTTAAGAGCGACACCAAAGGAACACAGACGGTGTGTGTGTACGGTGCTTCCTCCTATCGTTGTTTGGAGGTCGAGCTGTAATTGGAGTAATCATGAAAGCCTGCGTGTCATTAAAGAACTGCGTGATGTTCCTATATCAAGTCAGTCAAGTGTAAAAGACACACTAAGTCATTTAGGTAATTGTTCCCACAATGCAGTGTGAGCATAATGAGAGACCTAACATCCAAAAAAAAAAAAAAAAGTCAGAAATGATCACATTTTATAATTTAAAATAATACATTGTCCTCTCTTTGCCTTACACATTCATTCATTCATTCATTCACTCATTTTCTACCACTTATCTGAACTTCTCGGGTCACGGGGAGCCTGTGCCTATCTCAGGCGTCATCGGGCATCGAGGCAGGATACACCCTGGACGGAGTGCCAACCCATCACAGGGCACACACACACTCTCATTCACTCACACACTCACACAATACGGACAATTTTCCAGAGATGCCAATCAACCTACCATGCATGTCTTTGGACCGGGGGAGGAAACCGGAGTACCCGGAGGAAACCCCCGAAGCACGGGGAGAACAAACCGGTCCTTTTGTGATGTTTCGCTGACTGAGCGGACTTTCAGATAAAGGCCAGGCATAAAACATTGTTGTTAAAAAAATCCCATACATTCAAACTAACTTTACCTGTGCACAGCGAAGCTAATTTGCATAAAAACACGCCCACAAATTACCATATATATGGATAAACCTTCCCTTTCTAGCGGCCTGTTTGCTGTAGACGCCATGCTGCATGACAAAATTTAAGAGAAATACAATAAAGTAGAGCTTTTGGAAGTGCAGTGACACAAATATGGCTTATTTCATACTATTAGTTGATTATTTATTTCTCTTTTTTTTTTTTAGATGTTATAACTGTGTCCTTTATTCCTTTATGCCAATTCCTGTGCACGGTTTAATAAAGCCGCGTGTCGAACACATCTGTGAGAGATACAAGAGCACAACGCAGGATCTATAAAGGGTTAACCGGACTAATGTAATCTAGCGGAAACAAGCGATTGATTTTGCACTGCCGCATCCCATCGATCCTCTTCATCTTTAATGAAGCCCTCCAAATAGATGAAGAGTATCAGTCATAAAACAAATCACCCATATACTAGGCTACTGTGCATGCAGATGGGATTAAAACTCGTATCCTGCTCCGTCCTGCCCTTCTTCTGTTCTGTTCCACTACCTGAATACGATTAACTGTTCAAACTTAACGTGCCGCTGACACGACGCTCTGTGTTTAATCTTTACAATTGGAAATAGATTGTTCACGTTGGTTAGAGAAGCTGAGACACACCTTGGGTATTGAGAAGTAGGTTTGAAGACAAATGCTATATGAATAATTTTAGAATTCATTTAGGTATTAAGAATAATCACCAAACGAATCATACACACATATTGCTAATGTTTTATAAACCAGATGTGTTTCGGCAGTCCTGGAATTGCACCGATCCCCAGATAAATGACCGGAAATCACAAGGAAATTTATTCGAGCCGTGGATCGAACGGAACCGAACGGAGAGATAAAGCAACCTGACCTTCTCATCCAGTTCAGTATACGCACGCTCCAGCTTCTCGGTGAAGGACTTGATTTCCTTCTCAGCCTTAATGATGGATGATTTTACTGAAAGAGAAAACCATTAAAGTTCAGCGTGATAAAACTCTAGGTATGGTCCGGGATAAGGCAAGACACAACAGATAAACAGGACATTAAAAAGATTCAACTGTTCTTAATTGAAATTTTTAAGCTATTTTTATGACAAAATTGTTTGAAACATTATCGACAATGAAAGCCCCGCCCACGTCAAGCCCCCTCCCCCCACGTCATGTCGAAAATGTCGTTAGTTTGTACACATTTTCTTGGAGAAATGATATTCATTCGCTTTTCTCCTGTAAATGTTTTGAAAAATATTTCCAGTTCAGAAAACAATAATGAACTAAATATCATCAATCAAATGAAATAAACTGTAATACGTCGCCTTAACAGTCGTAATATTCGCTTCTGACTGACAAACGCGATTAGCGCTAGTTAGCTAGTTAGCTAACGTTACCTTCATGGAGCTTTCCTGTGTTTTCGGATGTTTGTTGTTCAGCTAACAAAATCTGCTGATATAGAGAATCCAGACTCACATCATTAACATCTGTACTCATATTTCTTTACAATTTTTCTCAAACGTTTGCCTAAACGACTTGTTTGATGAAGGAATTAACGGATCTGTTCAGTGTATCAGATGAATCGATGAGTCGACTCACTAATCGACTCCCACGCACTTTTATTTCTCTTCAAAACCCGTAGAAAACGGCTCTTCAGAAGAGTGAATCGGCTCAGCTAAAAGTGTCGAATCCTTAAGAAAGACTCATCACTAGGGGACAGTTGAAAATTAAACATTGTGTAGACTGAGAAAAAAACAAACAAACAAAAACAAACTATATATGCATGTATATGATAGATAGATAGATAGATAGATAGATAGATAGATAGATAGATAGATAGATAGATAGATAGATAGATAGATAGATAGATAGATAGATAGATAGATAGATAGATATCTATCTATCGATAGATAGATAGATAGATAGATAGATAGATAGATAGATAGATAGATAGATAGATAGATAGATAGATAGATAGATAGTTCCTGTGAACATATTATTGGGCTATTACCCAACCATAATAAAAAATAGGGCATAAAAATTTTGCACAAATATCAAATCTGTTTATACAGAACCGTTAGTATATATCTATTTATTTGAACTGATAAAATGGATAATAAATTTGTTCTAAAATTTTCTGAAATCTAACATTTTCTGGCTCTGAAACATCAGTACCAAATATGATCCACACATCCGTACTTTCTCACTCGTTCCAATTCCAGCACTGCCTGTAATTTATCACAGATGTGCTCCTGGGTCCATTAAGAACCACCAACCTCTGAGCTGTTTCGCATTTAATAAGCACAGTCAGCATTCAATAACTGTAATCCTGTGCCATTTGGCTCTTCAGTGTTCATCACATCATCCTTCACCTCGTCCAATTTCCAGGGTATGGTGTTTGATCCGAAGCCACGAGGCACATTATAGTGTGAACACTCACTCGTGACCGAGGCTCCATCAATATCGACTCAGGCTTTTCATATGATTCAGACTGATACCTTTTAACCGTACTCCTTCTTTTCCAAGACCTGCTTACTCATCGTGACTGCACAATTAAAATAGGATTTTCCTGATACCGGATCATGTACACACTCGTAAATCACAATCGGAATTGTCACTAAACTCGATAGCAAAGGATACAAATCAGTCTGGTCATTAGAGCGGTAAATTTCCTGAGCACTGCTTGCCAAAAGTCTGTAAGTAAACATATCACTTGGCACTTAAAGTTCATTAAAATAGAAGAGAAGCACATTGATTAATATGTGCATTTAAAATCGATTGTGCTTCACTACAGATCTACTCACATATGATATGAAAAATGTTACACCAGGCCGTGAGCTAAAATGCATCTAGATCGATCAATGACATGTAAATTATATGTTACATGTGCAAATATCTATTTAACAGAGGAAATGAATTTTGATTTGTATTCAATAGTGCTGGAAAGAGTCTTCATTAGTCAAAGAACAACACATCATATGTTTATCCATTTAAGATGCTGTTTAATGTTGTTGATTATTGATGAAACACTTCAGAAGTTATAGATGTTGTCCTGGAGCTTCATCCACCTCTAGATTTGATCTGTCTGTGTGTTTTGAGATGCTTTTTTTTCACCATTCTTGTAAAGATTGGTTATTTGAGATAGTGAGATAGTGGTTGAGAAACCAATCTGACATCAGCGAGACGATTCATCTAATGATCTATGAATTAACAGTATTTGTTCCTATTATCTATATATGTGCACTACATTAGGGTATAAAATAATATACCCTATACACCCTATTCTGTACATGCACTAGCCATATTTGTGACTGAGTCTCTCTCTCTCTCTCTCTCTCTCTCTCTCTCTCTCTCTCTCTCTCTCTCTCTCTCTCTCTCTCTCTCTCTCTCTCTCTCTTTCTTCTCTACTTTACTCTAAATTATTTCTCTGGCTGAATCCCAAATGGCTCCGTATTCCCTCCAAAAGTATGAATAGTGCACTTTATGTTCACCAGGGCATCATTTGACATACAGCCCGACTACACCAATAGATGGCAATCTCCACCAGTTTAATCTTATAACTCATGGTTGAACTAAAACTCACATCTCTTACTTTTCTCTTTTTTTTTTTTTTTGCTAATAAAAAGTGAGTCAGCCAAATGACACAAATGTGGGAAGCCAACATGCTGGGAGAAAAGGCGCATATTAAAGTTTTATACTGTTTGTACTCTACGTACTGCTTCTGTTCAGTCTATTTAAGAAAAGAAAAAAAAGGTCAGGTTAGGTCAGGATAGAGTTTTTTTTCTTAAAGACTATAACATGAGCTACTTTTTGTATACAAGGTTCTCTCAGGCCAGATGACACAGAGCACTGAAATCAGACCATGGCGTCTGACTTACATCATCATCTGAGGAGTGTGACCCCGAGCATTTGGGCCTACAAATAGAAAAATGTGACCTCAGAAGGACTGATTTCATAATTTTATTATCTAGGGGCCAGCGGAAAGACTAATAGAGTTTAAAGCCTCAAAGCAGTGACTGTGTGACTCCTTGTGTTAGACAACATGGAAAATGAGTAGAACAGTGGAAGATTTTAGGAACAGAAGAAGAGTCACGATTCGATATTAAAGTGTTATTACACGTTTATAAATAAAAATTTAGTCCATTTCAACATTTTAAATTTTCAGATTTTTGTGCAGCATAGGTTGTTTTTTTATAATAATTACTTTCATTAAATAATCTTTTAAAATGAACAAAAATAATAATCATATTATTTGAATATGAAATAAAAAATGCTAAGCATTATAATAATAATCTTTATCACTTTTTCCCTAATTCACATGTTAGCATATATAGAAAAGGACTCATGGCAGCGCGTGCGTAAAAAAAAAAAAAAAAGTGTGTGTGTGTGTGTGTGTGTGTGTGTGTGTGTGTGTGTGTGTGTGTGTGTCTGTGTGTCTGTGTGTCTATGTGTGTGTGTTGGGGTGGGTGGTGTGTGGTGAGTGAGGGAGTGTTCGGGACCGCTGAGGGCGCAGGAGCGCGCGCTCCTGTTTAGTGCCACACCGAGCGCCGAGCCGCGTGCTGCAACTCCGGACTTTTTATTTCGGACACCTAAGAAAGCGATCCGCGTGTCTTTTTTTATAAACCTCCCCATGCATGAGCACCGCAAGACCATCCCGTCCCGGCGCGTCCTGATCACGGAGCGCTTTTAAGGAACCTTACTAACTACCATCACTTTTTTCTGATTGTGGGAATCCCGGTGCTGGAACAGGAGCGCGTGTAAAGAGTGACAAGATGCTCCGATGGATGTAAAGACCAGCGTGTGGGTCTGTAATCAGTGAGCTGCTTCACACACACACACACACACACACACACACACACACACACACACACACACACACACACACACACACACACACACAAACAGGACCGCGCGCTAGAAACGCAGATCGGACCCGCGATGATCGTCTCCACGGTTTGCGTTCTCCTGCCGCTGCTGGGTAAGTGCCCCGTTTTCCTCACATGCATTACAAAATCTAACAACTTTTTTGTTTTTGTTTTTATTTACGAACTTATTCTATTGTTTCATTCAATCCTATTTCAATGACATCATGTTTCCATAGAGCACAGAACGAACTGTAACACGATAAGAAAAAAAAAAGTGCTGATTTTAACCGATTTAAAATCACCGATTTAACTGATTTTTAAGTCTTAGAGAGAATCTCTGTCCTCTTGGACTGAAAATGTGTTTGTTTGCATGTACAAGACACGACAACCTCACTATGTTTTATTGTAATGGCCAGTGAGAGCAGGGGCTTTGTTTTTCACTGCAGCCTAAACAGAATAAAAATCTGTTTGTGGTTTAATCTGCAGCTTGTCTGTGGTTAATCCTTTCCAAACTGATGTGTAGGAAGCTCATAAACCTGGCTGAGAACTTGGGAAATTACTTTTATCGACCCCAAGCAGGAACAGAAAAAGGATATTTGCTTTATAGGCACAGACTAATTAGTGTTAAATTAACTCGTATCCCGGACATTGAAGTGGTTAGTGTTGTTGTTGTTGTGGTGTAACTGGACGAGTTAACTGGACGATTAACACGTTTCCCCGCACAGACGTCCTGCTCTCTGCAGAAAAGTCAGTGTTTGCTGCAGGGAACCGGATGGACTGCGTCGGAGCCAGTGAGCTGTGCTTAAAGGAGCCGGGATGCAGCACAAAGTATCGGACTATGAGGCAGTGCATAGCCGGGAAGGAGGGCAACATCAGTGCCGAGGGGAGAGATGAGTGCCGCAGCGCCTTGGACGCGCTCAAACAGAGCCCGCTGTACAACTGCCGGTGCAAAAGAGGCATGAAGAAGGAGAAGAATTGCCTGCGCATCTACTGGGGACTCTACCAACATTTACAAGGTGTTCACTTCAATATCACGTCAAGAAGTTTGTATCAAGTCAAGGAGCATTGATCGTCATTTTAACCATATATACATGAAGCAGTACAACATGTCTCTGGGACCATGGTACTACATAGCACATAAAACAACAACTACATACCACAACACATAGCAAAGGACATAAAGTAAGTTAGTCCTATAGCAACATAAAGTGCACCTGTGCAACTATACTGTATATCATTACAGATAAATATGGTGCGCTGCAGACACTATAGATCACACTAGATCATTATAGTTATCTGTAATTGAACAAGCGTGATCTACAAGGAACTAGAGATCACTAGAGATCCCTGCAGGTCATCGCACTAGATCACAACAGATCGCTACATATCACTATAGATCATTATAGATCGCTACATAACACTAGAGATCACATGTAAATCCTTATGGTGATCCTCAGACACTAAAGATCACACTAGATCATGATACATATAGAACTTGAGATCACAATAGTTTCACTGCAGGTCACTGTGGAGCACAAGAGATCACTACTGGCCACACGAGAACACCATAGACAACAACAGGTCAATACATATCACTAGATTCCTATCGTTCACACTATGGTAGATCACTGCAGATCACACAGTATAATTATAGATCAATACAGGTAACAATACATCACCATAGATCTATATACAGTAGATTACACTAGATCACTTCAATAGGTCGGTGTTTAAATTATTATTCTCAGGAAAACCTGGACCACAAGGTCTTAATTCCAGACTCTAGAGTGGCCATTTTGCAGAGCTAACGGTCTGGGTTATATCCCAGTATCACACACACACACACACACACACACACACACACACACACACACACACACACACACACACACACACACACACACACACACACAAACAACATGAAATCATGAGTTAGAGTTTATTGAGTGTGAAGCTGTTTGATCTCTCAGCCCCTTCCACCGCTGAACGATTTGCACAACCAGCCGGAAATGTAAATAACAGCCAAAAACAGCCTCGTTAAAACCCAACCCCACATAAGGGTATGACAATTTTATGTACAGAGCTCCATATTTTAATCATTGTGTTTGTTTGATCGACAGGAAATGATTTACTGGAGGAATCTCCTTACGAGCCCATGACTAGCCGTGCATCTGATATATTTCGATTGGCGCCCATCTATTCAGGTAGGATCGGCTGATATTATTCACTAAATCGCATTACATCGCAGAGCCTTTTCTCCGATCTTGACTCTCAAGCGGTTATCAGGCGTTCTTGTTTTCTTGTTCCCTGCTTTCCAACTTCCTTTTCTGTGACTGCATGCTGTGGAACTCTGCATGAGGATCTATGGTTTGGACTGAAGTTTATTTCACGGGTACTTCATTACTAACGATGTGGAATACTGTGTGGAGTACGTGTGTCTTTGTGTCTTTATGTGTGTGTGTGTGTGTGTGTGTGTGTGTGTGTGTGTGTGTGTGTGTGTGTGTGTGTGTGGCTTCTGATTTGGTTGCCGTTTACGATCGGCCTCTTGGTGGCAGTGGTGCTCTCTATTTCATAACCAAATGAGCTGAGCAGCAGATGGTGGAAAGCAGAAGGGTTCACTGAACCGAGTGAAGTCAAACGTTACGGGTTGCTCATCTCAAGTCGACTAAATGCTGTCCTTTAGTGCCGGAGTCAGATAGTTATCCGAGACGTAAAATATTCTCGGTGTTCTTAACGGCGCGTCATCTGCGTTCTGTCAAACATAAGCTATAGTTTTGAACACCGCAGACTACACGTTATGTCGTCCCCCATCCCACCCTAACACACACATACAGTACGCATGCTACACACTGCTAACATGGTAGCTATAATCTTTCCTTAAATGTTCTTTGGAAATGGATAAAAGAAACGTAATACTACGCCTTACTGTGATACGGTCTCGTTTCTATAGTAACGTCTACGGACAATCAAAAAATGTCTAAATCGGACGATAAGCAGGTCATTAATGTGGATTTATTTAATGAAGAATTGACCTTTTCTTTGAGGAGATTTATTTCGCTTATTTCAAATCTGTCTGCTGTCAGTGTTTTTTTTTTTAAAGCCACATTTTTAAATAACCGATAGAATAACGTCACCGGATCGTTTCCCAATGAAAATGAAAATCACTCTGAATTTAGATTAATAAAACTTAAAAAATAATTAAAATGAAGCGTGGAAATCGTGACTCCGCTTCATCACGCCAATCTTTTATTACTTTTTAATTTTATTCTTTTGATTTTTTTTTTTTGTTTTTACTATTTTAATTAATTTTCCTGTCAATTCAACAGAATTCGCTTTTCCTTGATAAGGTCAATGTTCATTCATGTTTACACCAGTTTAAATCCAAAACAAACCAGTAATTACTAAGCGGAAGCGCGAGCCCGCTGTTAGTTCCTGAACAATTTTTGGTTCATGACCTGTGCAAAACTTTCACTCTCCTTCAACTCAATATGACTGAAAATAGAAAAAAATAACAAACCTCAAAGAATCCCGAGCTCCCCTTAGAGAACATGAGTCACAGAACAAAACACTAAGTTAATTACAAATAGCACGCGCCTCGCTACTTTTCCACGTTTGAATTTTCTCAGCATCCTTGAGAACAAAGACGGATTTACGGGGAAAAGGCCTAGAATGCGAGATCACTCCTTATTCCCCTGTTGAAAAGCTATTGACTTTGATTGACAGCTGTGCTCTGAGGCTGTGATTCCTACCCTACAAAAGGAGTTTAACGTGTCGAGACGCCGCCGGAGACAGACACAATACGCTGGTGGAATCTGGAGGGTTCAGGTCCCTGGCGTGTGCTGCCATCGCTCACGGCGCCTTCTCAGCAGTCGGAGTTGGAAAGAAATTATGATTTGTTTGGATTTGGATTAGTTCTGTACAGGCATGGAGTTCCCATAAAATACCAAATATCCAAACAATGTCAGAGCCCAGAAGCTTGACTCTTAGCTTGCTACTTAGAATTGTTTGTTGTTGTTAGCTCAATTCTCAAATCTGATTGGTCAGTGCTCGGAGCAGTAGCTCTGATGGCAGTATGTTTATATTATTTGTTATCGTTACAATAGTAACAGCTAACAGATGACCTGATGGATCTAAACACGCTTTCGGCTTGCTGTACACCGAGTTTAGTTGGCGATGTAGTAAAGTTTTCCGTGACGTTTTTTCCGCGTTCATAGAAAGGAGTCTCCAGTGTTCAGTTTTAAAAGCTGGTTCAGGGAGTCTGCAAAGTCATCGCTTTGTATTTGAGTTTGTTGACACAAATGTCTACAAGTTAGCAGCCTGGGGTTCATTCGTATTATGACGATCTTAGGGACACGTCCCGCAACATTAAAAGTAACTCTGAATGAATAATTACAACCGATGTACTGTAGTACACGCAAAGTGCAATGTTATATATCAGAAGAAATCACAGCACCAAGTTTTCCTCATAATGTTTAAGATTGTGGATAAGGTTCTGTTTTAATGACCAGAGGGTTACGAGGTCAATTCCCAGGACAGCCTCAGTTGGCTTTTTGAGAAAATCCTTTAACCTTCAATTACTTAGCTCTGTCCCGGGACTGAATTCCACCATAATTATAAGTCGGTCATTTCAGAATTGCTGTGGCTAAAAATCAAGCTGTGCTTGATTTTATTTTTCTGCTTATTTTGAATTCTTTTAAATATTTTTGCAAAAACTACCTGAAATTGCAAGCACAGGATTCATGGAGACACACATGAAATGACTTTCTTTATGAGATCTGTACTCATGTTCCACACACATGAATGGAAGAAGCTGGATTTTAGCCTAAATCTATGAAAAATCTGCATAGTTTAATATAAATAAATAAATAAATAAATAAATAAATAAATAAACAAACAAACAAACAAATAAATAAATAAATCACGCTCCTCAGAGTATTCCGGACAATCATAAAATTCTGGAAATCCATTTTGAACTTGAAAAAACCGTTCAGGAGCTTTATTTATTTATTTATTTATTTGCTTATTTGCTTATTTATTTGTTTGTTTGTTTATTTATTCATTTTATTTATTTATGTCTTTACTTTTTTGACAGCTTTTTAAACTGTATGCTTGCTGTAATTTGTATATCATCTTATTTATATTTTTATTTGTTTTCTTGTTTGCTACCGCTTGCTTTTGGTTAATGTAGTTTGCTTAATGTAGTTTGTTTAATGTAGTTTTGGTTAATGTGGTTTGTTTAATATAGTTTTGGTTAATGGAGGTTGTATTGTGCTTAAAACAATGGACAAAGCAAAACTGTTAGCTGCTTCATCGGTCCTTATTTTCTATCCCATGATTTTTCCTCGCATTTTTTTGACTTAATGGCAAGAGCTTTTTCCGGAAGGTGGCATTACATCATCCTACAGTAGTCTGTCACCTCTGTTCAAGAAAAAAATGTCAAGCCCTGAATATCGCTTTAGGGATTTTGCCTTATTTTGTGTTAAATTCTGAGATCGCAAATTTGCGACCATCCTGAAGTTATTGATACGTCGCTTAGTTGTAAATATCCTCGATGAGCAGTTAAAGGAATTAGACATTACACAATACACAAACATTACAATCCAATGATTAAAGAGGCTTTTAGAAATGTAGCTAAGTTTCGGGAGCACTCTAAGCAGTCGAGAGTTTCGGGTGCATGTTTAATCTGTGACGGTCGAGCGATCGCCATATCGACGCGGTTTCCGCTCAATTAAATACTTTATCAGACGTCTCCTATCTTCTCCAGACCAGAGAAGGAGTGGCACTAAAATAAAACAGCCCCTGGATAAAAGGTCATGTGTGCTGGAAGAAAGATGGACTAGTGCTGATCGAGAAATCTGGCACTCAGGCACTCGTAAACACACATGTACACAAATTTGCTTCCTAATGGGCTGAAAGGTAAAGTGAAGTAGTGCAATCAGAGGAAAGCTATATTTAGTTTTAAATCCGACAGATCACCAGGATATGAATCACCGGGTTAGGCCTGAGGTTAAGAGCAGAGAGTGAAAAAGCTTTCTGATGGAAAGCTAGTGAAATGCGGAGGGTAAAAGGAAATTTAAGAAAGACGGGATTAAATAAACAATAGAGATGCAACTGGAAAACACTGCAAAGTGTTTATACCTCAGTCCTTCATAGTGGTTTCATGGTACTGTGACATGGCAAGCTTTCGGATACACCGAAAGCTGATTAAAAAAATGTAACAGCATAACGAGCTAAAAGGATTAAAAACAATGCTTTAGCAATGAGTGTGTGTTTGTTGATGCTGTAACTTGTTTATTGCATTTTTATGGGACGAATCTCTGGCGTTAGCACTTTTCAAAGAAAGCTTTTCAGGACAGAGGAGTTTACGCTATGACGTAAGCGATAACAGGAGCTGGTTACAGTAGGTTACTATAAATGCAAAATCTACAAGTGTTTTTTTTCTGACACACAAAATGCTACTGATTTTTTTTTTAAAGAAAAACATACTTAATAAATAAATAAATAAACAAACAAACAAACAAATAAATAAATAAAATGACCTCTGAACACTTGTTAGGTTTTGAAACGTTCCTCGACCTCACAAACAATTTCCTAACTCTTGTCAAGCTCTGATCCACTTCTAAGTCAAACAGAACCCTTTTTGTACATATCACTCTCTCTCTCTCTCTCTCTCTCTCTCTCTCTCTCTCTCTCTCTCTCTCTCTCTCTCTCTATCTCTCTTTCTCTCTCTCTCTCTCTCTCTCTCTCTCTCTCTCTCTCTCTCTCTCTCTCTCTCTCTCTCTCTCTCTCTCTCTCTCTCTCTCTCTCTCTCATGAGGTAAGAGTTGACTCTGTATTACTGGCACATCATTAGCCTTAGAGAGCAAAAAAGCTCAATCACACAGTACACAACTCCCTCTCACATTACCTCTCCATCAAGCGCACACACACACACACACACACACACACACACACACACACACACACACACACACACACACACACACACACACTCACTCCATGGTCCCCCCACATGTGCCTATTTCAATCACGCGCTCTTCCAAACTCGGCCAACTGGAAAAGCCTAGGCATCGCAGGCGGCTGCTCAGTCATGAAACAATCCACGATCCAGCCATTAAAAAGCACAAAAAAACAAGCAAAAAGCCTAATTCAGTTTGTCTGAAAATGTACACTTCAGAAAACAATGAAATCCATTGTCAGGAAATGCACAGCGTCGAGTTATTGAGTTCGCGGATAGATTCATCTGTACCGTCAGCTGCTTGTCATTTACAGCTTACGAGGTCTTTGAGGAAAAATGGGAGCAGCAAGAGAATGTGACACAAAGGATAATAGGCAGTGTGCTGAGTTGGTTGGATTGAAATTGCTAAAATTACTGGGTAGAGCTCGAAAAAAGAACGTGGACATCACATAATCTGTAGAAGCAACTATGAATAAAGATGAGTCAGTTCCCCGGGAGATTCTCCAGAGAAGATTTTATTTTATTCTTATCAACATCATCATCATCACCATCATCATCACTATTCTAGCAAAGATCCGTCAAACCAAAATACTAAAAAAAAAAATCACATCATTCTGTCAAAGCTTTACGAAATAATAAACCTATCGCTACTTTGACCATAAAAGTACTTTTTGCAGTCATTTCTCATTTTTATTCTGTAATAAAAAAACATTCTGTGGTAACTTTATAAACAGCTGAATATTAATATTTGATTCTTGCTAAAAGAAAATATTAAAAAAAATTCTTTGGTTTATAATCTTTCTGGAGAAGAAAGGGAAACAGGAAAGCTAAATAAGTTTGACAAACGTTTGTTTCAAGGCACAAAAAACCTTCCAGAATCACTATTTGCATTAGCATTAGCATATAATTGTAGCTAGTCAAGGCTGTCGATCTAGGACTGAAATATTGAAGCATAAACAGACCCTGAGGTAAGAAAGTAACAATCTAATATTTTTTCTGAAGAAAATTATTAGCAAAGGTTTACTGATTAAAAATCAGCTCAGGAATATGAGCTAGTTAGTGTTATGAATATTAGCTCTAGCTGCAAAGCGGTAGCACAGATTTTGAAAGAAGAGTCTAAAATCTAAAATGTACACTAAGTATATCATGTTTACACAATTTCTTTCATTCTTAGCCACTTTTTTGTCAGAATATAGTTTTATATATATATATATATATATATATATATATATATATATATATATATATATATATATAAATCTTTTTAGTTGTGTATGTGTTTCTTTGTGATATTGTACTTCCTATTAAATTTTACCTCAGAAAAACAGATATGTGGTTTGAAATGATATGTTCTATATAATATTTATATAGAAAAAAGGCATCATCATTGGTATAAGAAGGTTTGAAGAACTTTTTAGAACAGCAGCTCTGGCAGTTCCTATTTATGTGCTAATTGTAGCATGCTATTGTTTACGTGTTATACTGTATACTGGAAGTTTCTGTGTAACAATGAAGAGGTAACGCTAGAGTTTTTCATCATGGGTAAAAAAAATTCAACAGAGAAATTTGCGGGGTTTTTTTAATAGCTTGAAAAATTTTAAAAAGAGAAAGAAAAAAGCGAAGCTGGTGAAGGAGGTTCTAGCTGTTGTAACATAAGTGATAGCTGGTTTCATATGCAGCGGTAAATGTAACTCTAAATGGATATAAAATGTTTTATAAAAGCAAATTGCTGAGGTACAGAACGAACAAAAACACTGTTTATAAGAATTTCTGGATGCCAACGGTTAATGTGTTATATCCCACCACTGTGTCATTAATTATTTACCTCGAACACCATGTGATTTATCCCTTACGACATTTCTGATATGTCGCCGTATTTTGCGTCCGCGCGTGTACGTGTGTTGAAGTACAGCGTTACAAAGGGAGCTTCGACTTTTCTGTCACTGTTTGTGTACGGTGTCAACCTCAGGGGTGGGAAAGTGTGCAGGAAAACATCTGTAGTGGCAGGCTTCCAGATGAAACAAACGGCTCTGAAGCACATCCTGATTAGTGACGCGGTGCTAAGAGGCTGTCGGGAAGTCACGCAAAGCAGAGCGGCACTATCACCTCCAGACTCTCGACATGTTTTTTTTCCTTAATGTTAAGAGAAATAAAAATACTGTTTTGCTGTAAATTTTTATGGACTGAAGCTGATTTATTATTATTTTTTTTACGATAACCATAGGACCTGTAAAGGATCGTTGATCGGTTAACACCTTCACACTTCAACATCCATCCGTTCATCCATGCTAATGCTAAACCTGCTTTGCTTAGTAAGACTGGGGACGGATGAAAACGACTGGAAGTGTTTTAGCTTGTAACATGTCTTGTGCCATGTGGTACTGTACATTCTTCAATACTCAGAAAGTGCGTCAAAAAATGTAGGCAAAAATATCCGTAGCACGCAGCACAAACGAGATAAAACTTTAAATACTTCATTTCGAAGTAAATGACTTCTTTCAAGTGCATTCAAGTCTTTCTCTCTCCCGTCATCCTTTTCTTTAAGTATTGATAAGATGGATTGATAATTAGCTATAGAAATATACCAGGCTCTTAATTTCAAGAGAAAAAAAGTTTCAGCTTTGCCGTTGATTCATGACTTGCATCGGCAGTTCCGATAAGACGCTGTTTGGAAGTCGTTTGCCAACCGGCTCGCCCTTTTAACTGAATCTTTTTTCTTTCACTTCCACAATAGCAGCTCAGTGTAGCATGTTGCTAGCCTGGGGAAGTGTCAGTCATTTTAGCACAAAGCCCTTTTGTGTTGTATACTCCTACAGACTGCTTATCCCATTAGCCCTGTTAGCTGATGTCCAGAGGGGTGCTAGAGAAGCTATCGTTTTCCAGCTCCTTTTTCTCCATTTCTGGCTTTTTTGTTCTTGTAAATGCACTGCTGTCCTCCTGGAGCGGGCTGCAGCTCGGAGAGAAATCTCCTGCGATAGCAAATCAATAAAGCGGCATGTTAAAATAGAAACTCCAGTCTGTGCGTACAAGAAATTATCGATTTTAGCCTCTCACTATTTCTGCACTCACTCACTCTCTCTCTCTCTCTCTCTCTCTCTCTCTCTCTCTCTCTCTCTCTCTCTCCTGAAGCTCTTCTGTTTAAAGTGGATCAAAGGATTATCCTTCTGTTGCTAATGCTCAGGTATAGTGTTGCATCATCAAGCACAATGTGTTCAAATCAGAGGGGAAATGTCGGTCGTACCGAGTCTTTTAAGAGAGAAAAAAATCCAGTGTGGGGAAAGGGAAATGGAGCGCTGGGTCACACGTCATTAGGTTAGGAAAGCAGTTCGACACTATTCACGCAGAGCTTGTTATCAGCTTCGCGGTATTGATGGAGTGCGCAGGACATTTAGGGCCGCCGTGGAGCATTTAGCTGCTCCTCGAGGGATGTTAACACAGCATAGTGCGGTGTTAATGAGGCCTTACGCAACATTAAAACTCATCCTTTAGCTTTTAAACCTACGGCTTCCCATGGCTCCCCGTACACCATCTGGATGACTGGCGCTTGGAGGTCAGACCATCGCTAGCAGACTAGCAGGGCACAGAGACAAAGCTCTTTGATGGGACATGTGGCAAGTTAAGGAGTGTGAAGGAGTAAGTGGGAGTCGGATACACATTGACCTTGACCAGCAGCCTCAGCAGGCCACATACTGGGATGAAAGTGGAAGATGATGAGGCGTAGAAATCGCCCAGACACTCTGTACAAATCTGGACCCAGATGTTTGATTTGCGAGTTTCTTTTGTTTTTACCAAAGAAGAGACATTTTTTCTGACTGACCAGCCACCCAGTTTGGTATACACTAAACGGGACAGTTTGACAGATTGAAAGCACATGCCTCAGAATCATGCCTGTTGTTGGCTAACTTTTCTGCTGTTGTACACATCATTCTACATGTTAAGAATTCCGAGATGCTTTTCTCAGAATTATTCAACTGTGGTTATTCGAGTTACCTCAGCCTTCCGGTTAGCTAAAATTTGGATAGTTTGGATATTCTCCTCTCCATCAAGCATTTCCACACACACACGACTCTCTATTCTTCTGATGAAACTTTCCACTCGCTGGATGTTGTGTAACCTCTAGAGACTGTTGTGAATTAAAATCCCAGGAGATCATCAGTACACAAACCAGATACAGACAACCACATCGCCATGGGCAAAGTCACCTTCTTCCCCATTCAGATGGTTGATGTGAAGGCTAAATAACAATCCACAAATATTCATTTACATTTACGCAATTTGGCAGACACCTTTAACCACAGCGATTACGCACATCTTATTTATACGACCGAGCAGTTGAGGGTTGGGGGGGGGGTTTGCTCAAGGACCCCGGTGATAACATCTTGCCAGAATTGGGGTTTGAAATGACTGGATAATTGTATGACTAATCCTCTGTCTGGCGCCCAAGTGTTTTTTGCGGCAGAATAAATAAAAAAAACAGCCAAATTCCCATTTGTTCAAAAGTTTGGTGCAAAACAAAAGTGTTCATCCTGCAGTGTGCTAAAGTTTGCGTTATTGCCATGCCCCGCTCCTCTTCATCATTTATTCATGGCACTTTATTACCGTTCTTCGGAGTGAAAAGCCAAGCCGAGCCTCAGAGTGATAGAGCAATTTCCTCTTGATTACAATGCCGTTGAACACTCGTTGATTTGGAAAAGCTATCATTTGCATGTGGCTGTGTGTGCACCAAACACATGCTGTAAAGCTCCTGAAAGCTTTTTTCTCAGACGCCGTTTCTCGCTTCGTTTCTTCTGGTCCGCTCATGCGTTTCGCTAAGCTTTCACAACGATCCAATCGGTGCTTGGTATTACGCTTCCGTTTCGGTCTCTATGGCCTTTAAGAAAACGAGGTGTTAACATGGTTTTGCGGTTTCTGAGCGTTCCCTTTGCTACGCACAGCACGCTTCCAGCTGTGGTATGCTAACAGAACGGTGTGTGCAGATGTGTCCCGTGCCGTCTCTGGTTCTGGCATCGACTTCACGCTGCTTGAAAAATCATTTAGCCCAAGCTGACCAGCCCACAGTTCTCATGAGGGCTTTTTGATTGGATTCAGAGAAAGGGGAGAGATTTATCATGCTTAATAGACACTGGTGACAGCTGGAGTCAGCAGGGGCTTTGGCTCTCGTGCCAGACGAAACCTCAGTCAATCACCACCAATGCATGCCAATTTACACAATTATCCAGGGCAACACGTGCTATCCCGCGTGCCAGTCGGAATACATAAACAGGTTACTATACACCGTCTCGTCCTTTCAAAGCGAGCGTTTTATCAAGCAGAAATTCGACTTCGCACAAACAGCCGGCTTGACTTTTGTATCTGATGTCAAATGCCGCAGTATGAAAAGGTTAAAGCTGCAGATCGACACCTCAATACCAATACACGTCCACTTTATTAGAGACGCCTCGCCAACTCGCTCGTTTTTCCGATGGGGGGGGTTGAGTCGATGTTGTAAAGACCAATTGATGTTTTTCACCAACCTTTATACAATCTTTATTTAACTGCTATAAATGACATCATGACAAGTTGTATCCTGAATCTAATCAGATGTATCTAGAGTTCAACCAAATCTGTGACTAGTAATCCATTCTAGACATATTTTACTGACATATTTAAATGAGATAATCCATGATTCGTGGCACAGCAGTGAAATTATACTATTCACCGATGATTCTAGAAATAAATGCATAAATTTAGCAAAACTATCTGCTCACAGATCAAGTAAAACAAGTCCAGAGATAGGCTTGGTGTCCTGACACTCGGGTTATCCTATAAAATAAAAAAAGGAGCTAAATCTGACTATATTCAAGATATTTGAACTTGCTACGATTGTTTTGTTTGTTTTTTGTATTTTAAACAGAGTTTATTCTCAGATCAGATTCAGATTCTTGGCTGACAGGCGTGAAACCTGATGTTCTCTACTGCTCTTCTATCCTATCTGCCTCGAGGCTCGACGTTGTTATTGTATGTTCTGAGATGCCTTGTGGCTCAGTACAGATGTAGAGCGGTTATTTGAGATACCGGAGCTTCTCAGTGAGCTCCAAGAGGTCAGACCATTATCCTCTTACACTGTTGTCATCTGTGTATCTTACGCGCTTCGATGGTGTTCCAGTGAAAATGGACGAATGATTGTAAGTCTGATGTAAAATGAGTCAGGACTGGTGTGGCTGGTGTGGTTTTCCTCTGTTGGGTAACACTGAATTTTAAGCGGTAGAAGATAAGATGACGCCTTCAGGTTTTGGGTTTGATATTATTTCTAAGTAAAACCAAACCAAAAGTCCTGAGTGTTCGTATGAGCTTCATATTAACCCATGCTATGGAGCGAGACATGATCAAGACACCAACAGTGAAGGTACATTTGGTACATTTACGGCATTTAGCAGACACCCTTATCCAGAGTGACTTACAACTGAGGGTTAAGGGGCCCAGCAGTGGCAGCTTGGTGGACCTGGGGTTTGAACCCATGACCTTCCGATCAGAAGCCCAACACCTTAACCACTGAGCTACCACATCACCCAGTGAAGGTGTTGCAAAGGTGATGGTAGCTACATTATTCCCTATCTTGCATCATCGATCGGCGACACCGGTGTATATGACACATGAACGTCTTACATTCATTTTGTCATGAAACCGATTTTGTCGTTCTGGTGTAGACGTCACATCACGCCATAGACGTCTACACCAGATGTGTAGTGTTCATTTCTGAGTAATCTTGTAAACTTGAAGAACTTTCCTAAACCGAATTAAAGTCAAGTTAAACTACACACAGTATAACGTTGCTACTGTACAGTATACCTTCATCAGTGTTTTTTTTTTTTCCTTCTGTATAAACTTTATACCAACCTTCATTCCTTCTATCCTGGATTCTATCCATCAAGCCATTATAAATGTATAATCCAGCAGGTCAGATGTATCTTTTGGTGCATTTTCTGGTACATTAATGCATCATCCTTCGTTCCAGTAGGAAAAATTTAAGCAGTTTTGCACTCCATTGAGAGAGAGAGAGAGAGAGAGAGAGAGAGAGAGAGAGAGAGAGACTGACATCGAACTTCTGCTTAAGATAATGTTAGCTAAATCGATGATCTGATGATCGATATGACAAGACGCTAAAAAAATAATCTAGTGATTGCAAGAAGGCTGAATGATTGACAGCCGAGACTCTTGTGTTTGTGCAGTAGAGAGAGAGAGAGAGAGAGAAAGAGAGAGAGAGAGAGAATCGATAGCGCTGAATTTCTCAATACAAATTAGCATTTCCTAGCTGACTAGAAAGAAAGCTAGGGGAGATTTTTGCATGACTATCACGACTATTATTTTATTACCTTCACGATTCTCCGTACAATTTCTGGAGCAGCTCGGACGGTGGTTTTTATACGAACGACTGATTCGTAGTATAATAACAAACAAATTCGTCACGTGTGCTAAAGACGTAGCAGGAAATGTTTCCTGTGGATTTAAAGAGTCTCCGGTGTCTCGGCGTCAGTAAGTGACAGATCTCGTCGGTAAATTGGTAGTTTTGGTAAAAGCTTTTGTTTCCTCTGACTACAGACTGATGGACGGACTTGTTGACCCTGTCTGGAGATCGTCCGACGCTTACACCGGTGTATTAGAGGAACGATCCTCAAAAGCCCATTAATCTAATGAGAAATCAGCACCTACAGTGTCCTACAGTGTCCTGGCAATCCTGCCAGGTCCGCCACTAAAGCAGCGCTTATACAATATATAAAAACAGAAATAGAAACGGAGGGCGATTGATGTCTTCCAGTCACGTGTCCGTGTTTACGTATGAACTCCGTCGCTATCGTTTCGCTCAGCGTTTTGTTTTTCTCAAACATCCATCCTCTAGGAATCTTTTTCCCAGACACGCATGCTGTTTGATAGAGTTTCACTCATTCTTGTGTTCAGATCAAGCTGAGAATATGTGCGACGTCCCGTCGACACGCCCGTGTAGTTGGTGCAAACACGTTCATTTGTTCTATGTGTTGTTTCCATGGCGACTTCTGATTAACAGGAATCTGGGGGACTGGGACAGAATTCTCACAGTAAGATAATGTGACGACCATAATAATATTACAGTGATCCCTCGTTTATCGCGGTTAATGGGGACCGGAACCCCTAGCGATAGGTGAAAATCCGCGAAGTAGTATTGGCCTTACTGTAAGTTTGACCTTTTCACTGATGGTCATCATCTTCCTCTTCCTCTTGGGCTCACTAGAGGAATCTTTCGCAGGGGCACGGCGCTTAGGAGGCATCGTAAGGGCTTAACGAAAAGTTAATTTCGAACACAATACGCGAGACACAGTTGACAGCGTGAACGAGAGTGGCGAGATACGACAAGGGAAGAAGCTGGGAGAGGATGCGATGATGCGCAGCCAATCAGCTCAGATCTCGTGCTGGGAACCAATCATGTGCCTCGTCTGAGTGCCTGTGGGTATGTACAAAGCCTCTGAGAGAGTTTCTCTCTTTGTCTGGCATCCTGGGAAACCGTTTTTATTTTTAATTTCCGATGAATATTTTTGAAAAATCAGCGATGCACCGAGGCCGCGAAACTTGAACCGCGACGTGGCGAGGGATCTCTGTATTAGTATCGTCATCATTATACCACAGCTCTCTTAAATTCTCGATTCCGATTGGTCGGAAAACGTATCGGTTCTATTTTCATAATTCGATTCGAACACCTTGTGGTTTCTATGGTAACAATTAAAATGGTGAAGGCTCAACAAATGAGAAACGATGCTGTTTTTTATCGATGCTGGTGATACGGTGGAAGTTTTCTGGAAGGAGGTGAAAAGAGTGTCCAGTGATCACAACATCACAAACACCTCCATGTTCACACGTACAGTCGATACAGTCGACGTCCGGTGATGTCGCCGGTAGCCGCTCATACGGCCGGTTGCCATAGTAATGGACACGCTCACTTCTAGTCATGAGTTTCTTCACTTTCTCAGTAACATGACCAGCTATACTTTTTCCATCTCGTTCAATTCCGTTTCATGTTTTATGGATGTTGCCGTAACTAAAAACGGATAAATATTTGACAAAAGCTGCATTCTGGCCGATGAGGATGGCAGTCATGGTGCACCGTCACACCAGTGTATTCCCACATCTAATAACCTTTGATTGTTTTTTATTATTCTTTTTCTGCATGTTCAAAGCATGTTTCTTTTCACTCTATCTGTCCAACATCTAAAACCGGACTAATCCGACAATCTCAGCTGGCTCGAACGATCTTATCTGCCGTGAATATATTTCTGTTTTTTTTTCCTTTCTCATGATACAAAGTGCATTATTTTTTAATGAAGACATGTTTGAATGTACATGAGTGAGATTCCGCTGATCTTTAGAGTACGGTGCAATAGTTTGAGCCCCTTGCTAAAAACAAACAAACGATGATTTATAATTGATAAATGATTATTTATATTATAGTTTTTAATTCTGGTTAATAATCATGTTATTATTTATAAATGGGAAAAAAATAGAGAATAGCTAAAAATCCAGATAGTAGACGAACCATGGCGTTTGGTGCCTGGTGTGTCTTATGCCTCTTTTCCACCGGAAAGAGCCGGGTGCTGGTTCAGAGCTAGCGCTAGTGCTGGTTCAGAGCTAGCGCTAGTGCTGGTTCAAAGTTGGTTCCATTGGCGAACCTTCTAAGAACCGGTTTGCCTTTCCACCGGCTAGAGAGCATCACAGCGCCGAGTGTGACGTCACTGTATACGTGTCACGTGTCCCAGCGACATTAGCGCAGCAGCGACAAACACAACAACAATGGCGGATGTTGCTTTACTGTTAATGCTCATGGCTTTGCGAACCTACATCGGCATCCAAACGCGGCGAATAAAACGTGTACGTGCAGCTCCGTGTAATCTGTATAAACGGAGGTTGTAATCGATAAAGTACATAACGTTATTTTATCGTTAACACAGAAAAAATTTAGCCTTAGCATGTAGCTACCTACTATCATGTGTGCTGATAATGTATCATATCGCGGTAAAGTAAAAGTGTATTAAACATTAGTATACTTAAGGTACATTATCAAATGCGCTAACAGTAGCCCCGCCCACAGCTCCTGACACAAGCGGTTCTTAAGTCTAGACCAGGAATGTTTTGGTGCTACTTAAGAACCACTTTTCCTGGTTCAGAGCCGGTGCTTTGGCGGTCGAAACAGAAAGAACTGGTTCTAATTTAGGCTCCGAACCAGCACTCGAACTGCCTCGGTGGGAAAAGGGGCATTAGTGTTTAGTTTTGCACTGAAGCTATAAAAGGCTGATGATAAAAAGCAGTTAGAGCTGAAGTAAAGTGACGATTTGAGTTCTAATAACTTTTTAAATCGGAAAAGATTAACGAAGCGGACGCTGAGTGCTGAATGTCTTGGCTAATCAATTTTCAGTATTTTCTTTTGTTTCTTTTTATTTATTTTTTATTTATTTAAAAATGTCCTAACACATTGGAGTGTTTTAATGAAGTCTCTGTTCAGCATTCTCACCAGATTTTGTGAAATCGTGTTATATGAATCAATTTGAACAGAATTTCGTATAAATGATGATAAAATCTAAATCTAGCGAGTCTTGTTTGCAGAGGGAGACACCAACAGCGGCCACCGGAGCGCTCCAGTCACCGTTCGCCCGGCCCAAAACCCCGGTAGAAACAAGAGATCAAATCCGGCTCGGGAAGTTCTGGGTAAATAACCCACTACTGCATGCTGAATTGGGAGACAAATGTGTGTGTGTGTGTGTGTGTGTGTGTGTGTGTGTGTGTGTGTGTGTGTGTGTGTGTGTGTGTGTGTGTGTGAGGAAGAAGGCAGTAGAAGTCTGAGTGCTCTAAGGTCACATATCATATAAAGACTTTGGATTCTAGTGACGTGCCTTTGAAGCGACGATCCCTCGGAAAAGTGAAGGTGTGTGTTACAGAGACTGGAAGTCAACATGTCAGTCAAAACCGGTGCGAGAACAAACAAAAAAAAAAGTTTACTTTTTGTTCTTGTAAGTAATAGTGATGTAAGCCTGCTTGGTTGCCATGGTTACACTTGTGCTGACCAGCAGAAATACAGTGTTTCGATACGAACGTCCCGGCATCTAATAATACATACAGTATACGAGTAACGTGTCTAAGGAATCAAAAACGCACGCCGCGTCGTTAGAGGGAAATAAAACGATGACGAGAACGTTACCGAGGTAAGCGAGCGATTCTTTTACATTCACAACATTGTTTTTATTTTTATTTATTTATTTATTTGTTTTATCCATATATAGTTACATTAATGGTACCTCATTAAAGGTTTTATTATTAATGTTATTTCAGGGTTTGAAATAAAAATATGAGGACAACATGTCCAAATTAAGGTTTCAAACCACACACACACACACACACACACACACACACACACACACACACACACACACACTCTCACTCTCTCTCTCTCTCTCTCTCTCTCTCTCTCTGTCTCTCTCTGTGTGTGCCATGGCCGTAGGCAAGATTACATCACCGTAGCTGTGATTCACTGTAACTATGTGAAGCTCTACGCCACTGGCGCTGTCTGACCCCCGCGCTGTGATGGCACCGAAGTACTGCTTACTTTTCCATCGATTAAACAAAACCAAACCTGTCATCCGTTATCATGATCCATCTTTCACAGACGTTCCTCAACATCGTCCACGTGGAACCGTATACGGATGAATGACGTACGATAAAATAGTCCGTCGTTCAAAGTCCGTAATCGTACGGTATTAATTTTACCAGTATCGAGAATCTAACACCACGGATGCCTGAGCTCGTGTTTGCTTGGGAAGGACGTCCGATAAACATCGACTCAAAAAAAAAACAACAACAAAAAAAAAACAGGTGAAAAAAATCAACGTGGAATATGAAGTGCAGATGAAAGCGCCAGCGCTTCGCCTTTCTTCATTGAAGCCTGTACTTACAGAGCATGAATAATTCATGGCTTTTAGCACAGTGTGAGCCTCATGATGGAAGTGGTACCATTTTGTGTTTGCCCCGCCGAACGTGGGCCTTTTGTTCACGTGTCGAACAACCTTTTTACAAGATGTAAAGCTCACGAGAAACATCTTGCCGCTTTGTACTATGCGCTGTTAAAAAGAAGACAAAAGGAAACAAAAGAAAATGAATTGTTCCTGGACATGAGATTAACCTCTTCAAGATGCAGGAGTAAAGTATTTCAGACTCACACCAAAAAAAGTGCTGCTGTCAGCCTTCTTCTAAATGCACCGGCTCAGACACGACCAGGATTGGATAGGATCGCTGTGATTGACAGGGCAGATCAAGTAGGCCACACCTCCTATTGTACAGAGTAAGACTGAGAATGGTTCCGACCTTAATCTTGGGTTAGAAATTCTGTCTTCTGTCTTCTCTTTAATATGCACCAAATTAAACCGAGACCTCTAATCAGCTCCGCACATCCATTTCAAACCCAAACTGTCCCCTCAAGAGCAGAACGGTTCTTGAATTTAAGGTGGAAATCTCGGCCTTGAGCCGCCCGATAACGTTAAGTTCACAGTGAGAAAGAAGTGAATGTGGTAATTGTCCTGAAATAGCTGAACTGGCAATGATGAAATCTCATGGATATAAATGTAATGAGCTCAAACATGCAGCGTATATTTTAAACTGGAGATTTCTGCAAATTAGCGCCAAATGGTTCTGCATTAAAATGAACTCGGAGAGCAATGCATTTCTTAATGGGGTTACTCAAGGGTTCTCTGGATGGGTAAGGGTTCAAGCTTGTTCAAGACGGAGAGCCTCTTGGAAAGAAAACCTTCTGGTGAGTTCCAGAAAAATCTCTAATCATAGAACCTAAATATTCAATCATTCATTCATTCATTTTCTACTGCTTTTATCCAAACTACCTCGGGTCACGGGGAACCTGTGCCTATCTCAGGCGTCATCGAGCATCGAGGCAGGATACACCCTGGACGGAGTGCCAACCCATCACAGGGCACACACACACTCTCATTCACTCACACACACACACACTACAGACAATTTTCCAGAGATGCCAATCAACCTACCATGCATGTCTTTGGACCGGGGGAGGAAACCGGAGTACCCGGAGGAAACCCCCGAGGCACGGGGAGAACATGCAAACTCCACACACACAAGGCGGAGGCGGGAATCGAACCCCGACCCTGGAGGTGTGAGGCGAACGTGCTAGAACCTAAATATGACCTAAATATATATTTATACACAATTTTTTTACTGGTATGTCAAAAGTTCTGGAAGCTTCTTCTACGAGTCGAGCTCACAAAGGCTTCGACCATCAGACCACCAAACAAAAGCCGCCAATTCATTTAAATGTACACTTTGGAGTTGCTCAGAATGTGTGACGCCCTGCATCCTTAGCGTGAGACTCCAGACTCGGAGGTGTAAATTTATAATATATGACAGACAGACTCTTTTATATATTTTTGTAAATGAGCACAAAAAACCTCACAGATCCTGTTTTCCAAAGCCTTTTTTTTTATCCTGGATTTCAATGTGACCTCAAACGGCATGGTTGTTCACGTAGGCTGAATCTCACCCAAGAGATTCGCTTCGACTGGGTATCGTCTGCGTATAAACGCATGTAGAACAGTCCCAGGATTTGTCCTTCATGCTAAAATCTCTCTATTGCACCTCTGCTTCTCTTGTTTCTTCCCAACTGTTCATTTGAACCCGAGACCCTGTTACCACAAACACCGCTTTGTTTCTCGAGTATCTATCTCTCAAACTTTTTTCTCTGCATCGTTCCGATCGACAGCATGGAGTCAAAAAAAAAAAAAAAAAAAAAGAAGAGAGGCTTTTATGAATATTTAAAACTTCACCCTAGCATATTAGCATACAGCCCTCCAGACAGGCAAATACCCATCCCAGGCGCCCTAGATAATATTTGTATTTTTGGCAGCGGAACAGAAATTAAACTCGTAACATTAGCATAACAGACAGCAACGCGGCCCTGGTGTAAATAATCCGAGCTGGTTGTGAGAAGAGGGAGGAATTGTTTCTGTGTTTTTCTCTCCTCTCTTTCTCTCGTGTGCTGTCGATGTAGTCACTGGCCGTTCGTGATCGGTGCTTATAAAAGGATAAATGCGCTAAGCGAGTCAGCAAGCCCGGGCCGTTCCATTTACGCGTGAATAATCAGCGCTACGCGACAGGTGACCGGGCATGAAAAAGAAGACAGAGAGACCCTGAAATTGCATTCCGGTTTTAGAGCATTATCACGATCCAAGCTGGCATGGCGAGCATCCTGCGGGGTATTATGGGTGATGAGAGTGTTTTTGTTTGATTTGTTTTTTTGCTCGAACCCGCCAAAGGTTTTTTCACCCATTAAATTAGCGTCTAGCTTTAATTCAACGGCCACCTGTTTACCTGGAACGCTGAGTCGAAAGGCTAGGAGGCGATTTCTGTCCTCACGCTAGTGTTTCGTTCTGTTAGCGGTTTTCACAACTTGTCCCTCATTTATAATTCACGCCGATCGATTGAAACACGATGAGGCAGATGAGGAGGACGGCGTGTCCTGGATGGCAGGGCTGTGTGTAACACTATATTACAGCACTGGAGCTGGACGTGCTGCCTAACAAATGACGTGGAACAAGACATTAATTAACATCTAGAGAAGGAGTCTCCGGTGTCAGAGCTTAGCTTTAATCTTACTGAAAAAAAATAAATAAAAAAATCAGTTTAACATTATTCGTCACATTATTGTAACTAAAAATGGATGAAAAATACTCTGGGCTTGTAACTGCAAGTTGGATTCATCTTTTTCACTCAAAATCCACAGGGTTGCAAATTTTTGCATCTGACTGGTAATGTATAGGAAATATAATAACATACGGTTCCCTGAATCTGACGATTTTGTTGCTCTTTTTGGAACCCTATTGGCTCTGTTTCCATTTAAAAACACAGTTCCTTGTGTTATACTGTACGGTAAATCGTGGGTGTTTCTGTATGGTGGATACACACATACACAAAAAAAAAATGTCTTTAATCTTCAGAACTTTGTCTTGTGAGTATGAGTATGTGAGTAAATAACATTAAAAAAAAATTAAGAAAGAAATAATTTAGAATCATGTTGAAAAATAAAAAAAAATGGGAACAAATTGTGCAAAATGTGTCTGTATAGATCTCCCAATAAATAAATAAATACATAGATAGATAGATAGATAGATAGATAGATAGATAGATAGATAGATAGATAGATAGATAGATAGATAGATAGATAGATAAAAACACACACACGAAAGCTACACAGAGTATTTGAAGCTCAAACCAATAAAACCTTAAAATTTAGTAAAAAACAGAAGTCGAGTAGTTCATGCCTGGCACTCGGCTCACACTGTGCACCATTTTATAAAACTGTGTCAAGTGACGGACTAAACGGTCTGCATCAAAAAATCTCAGCACGGAAGCTCACTGCCATCATTTTTTTTTTTTTTGGATGACTTTATTAACTCAGATACACCATAGTAGAGCTTCACACCTGTGTGTATGGTGTGAGTGTGTGTGTGTGTGTGTGTGTGTGTGTGTGTGTGTGTGTGTGTGTGTGTGTGTGTGTGTGTGTGTGTGTTGCCTCTTTGGCACCCTGTAGGGAGGAGTTTATAAAAATGCCACTTCTTTTCGCTCGACTTATTCGCTTAATTTTTATTTCCCTCCTGAAGTGTAGTCAGTCATGGTGGAGGCTCCTGTATTACAGGCCAAATCCCCAGCCAGAGATTTTCCTCGCCTCTTAATTCACAGATTTACATGCAAAGCGACCCGGATGTTTTTTTTTTTTGCTCTTAAAGAAGGCAGCCGAGGCTGAAATGTAGCCAGAATGAAAATAATCTGGGCTTGTCGTGAAAAAAAAAAAAAATGAAGGTTACGTTATTTAACACATCTGTTCAGGTCAGGACTTAAATGCGATGACTGTCCAATCGACCAGCTGTTTAAATTGTACCGCTCTACTGTTAGAACATTTGCCGACAATCTGTTTGACTTTCCTCTATGTATTAGAAATATAAACGATATATAAGGACTTCAAAACTGAAATTTAAATGATTTTCCGTTAAAGGAAACCGATCAACAGCTCGATGCTGATTATTTTCTCAACACGTTATGTATTTAAATGCCTCGAAGACAAATGAATAAAATAAAATAAAAATGGATGATGTTTAACTCCGTTTACAGCTTAAAGCAGTGGTCCCCAACCTTTTATTAATGTTGTTTATTCCGTTGTTTTGTTTTCGTCACTGCAGAAAACCCGCTTCACACAGATAGCATGTCGGAAATGGCGATAGGGATGTAAGTGCTGTGGTGACAATCTCAGGCTATTCCGCCATGACTTTAAACCAGAACACCGGCAGAGTTTCTAACTTTCTAACGACGTCTGTTTCGTGCTCATTTTTGCTAATTTGTGGGTTAAATTTGAGCAAACACAATATACACGTACACCAAGCACTGTTAAACATGACAAAGTACCGGTGAACAGAGAGAAGAGCGATACACACCTTCTCTCTCC
Source organism: Tachysurus fulvidraco (assembly GCF_022655615.1). Classification (NCBI taxonomy): domain Eukaryota; kingdom Metazoa; phylum Chordata; class Actinopteri; order Siluriformes; family Bagridae; genus Tachysurus; species Tachysurus fulvidraco. The sequence continues at coordinate 2,717,037 of NC_062521.1, forward strand.
ACCAAAGCTACAACACCACTGCCGCTCGCAGCCGCTCAGCTCCAGACGTCACCTAAACCCGGCCAGATATCATGATATTTTGCGCATGCGCGGTATCGGTGCGGCTTTAGGTGACGTCTCTCAGCTCCCGGTTAACCTCTCGTCCATGGAAAGTCGCACAAACCCGAGAGAAATACACCACAGTAAATAAATTGGAAATAATTTAATGTTCCTTGGGCGGCCCGGTACCATTTGGTCCACAGACCGGTACCGGTCCGTGGCCCGGGGGGTTGGGGACCACTGGCTTAAAGCATTTAAAATGTCCTACAAACACACTGAAGAATCTTGATTTAAAATAATCCAGAGCGACTTCCATTTATCTAATTTATATAGCTGAGAAATTGAGGGTTAAGGGCCTTGCTCAGGGGCCCAGCAGTGGCAATTTTGGTCCTGGGATTCAAAGGATCAGTAGTTCAACACCTTAACCACTGAGCTACCATTTCCCCAATATATGATGGTTACGAATCAGCCAACTGACCTCAATCATTTCTCGCCAAATCGAGGTGCTTTTAACTTCTCGACTTTTTACTACCACTCGAATTACTCACATTTATTTTTCGCTCGGTTTATCGGAATTACTTTCTCTTTCTTTCTTCCCATCAGTGTTTTTCAGCGAGTCTGTACCTGCCTTTTATTGACCAGGCTCAATAGCAGCGAAATCATTTAACAAGGGCAGAAAGTCCATAATCCCTCCCTGACCAGATATTTTCCATGTTCTATAATTTACTACAGCGTGTAAAATATTTACTATTTGACATTTATAATAAATATTACAATACAAGAAAACACAGTAGCGTACAGTACAGATTGTTCTCAAAATCTATAAATCTCGAACACATCAGTAATGATTAGCTAATAAGAAGCACACGTAAAAAGAAAAATGTCAGCATGATGCAAGTCGATAGCGTCGGTATTAATGCACTCGATTAGCCGCTCGAGTATGTACCGCGTATCTAGTAGCTAATAAAGTGTGAATGTACAGCAACACATCGCACAAGCATGTTGTCAGTGTGCAAGACCTCGGCTTTAAACCTTTCGCACGTGTGAAATGTTTTTAATGCACTGGTCACACAAAGCCGCTGAGACGGTGTCATGGGTTATGTTTCAAATCAAGCGATAAGAACCGGCTTTAACCCCTTTACAGGATGCTAATGAAATGATGTTTTCACACACGCGTCACACATCAAAAAGCAGCGTCCCGTGTTAAATTAGATTAGATGGCTCATGTGACGTAAGAAAGCAAGAAAAAAAGAGAAAGTCTGCTGTGAATTGTTAGCGTTAGTAAACGTTAGCAAAGGTTTAAGGTTTCAGCACGGAACGTATATATAGCGAGACACCTGTTCTGGCTCCGGAAAAAAAGATCAGCCGGAACACCAGGATAGGGTCATGTGACGGTTTGCCATCTGCCGTGTTCTGATTTGGAGGAATCGCAAATGCACACACTCGCACAGTCTGAGAGTTCTTTCGATAACATCATTAGCGCCTGCCTCATTAAGCGGGATCATTAAACTCAGGCGTTTAGGTTTCAAATTGTGTACTTCGATTTGATCAGGACTTAAATCAGGGCTGAATATAATTTGAGAGGGTACACGGGATATGATTAGATTACAGAAGGAATTGTGTAGCAGAAGGTTCCCAACAGAGAACCTGTCTAAAAAGGCTTCCATCCATCCATCCATCCATCCATCCATCCATCTATCCATTCTCTGCATCCATTTTCTCAGAGTCCACACCTGGGGACTCAGGGTACCAGGCAAGAGGAAACCCTGGATGGACTGGCAACCTGTTGCAAGGCTCAATCACACATGCAGGGGAATGTTGTGGCCTAGTATTTAAGGTGTTGGACTACCAAACCGGATGGTTGCGAGTTCCAATCCCCTGTTCACCGAACTGCCACTGCTGTGCCCCTGAGCAAGGCCCTTAACACTCACTTGCTCAGCCGAGGGCTTCTGCCAAATGCCGTCAAACTAATGTAATGCACTCGTTCGCACAATTTCAAGATGCCAATCAGAATCCAAGACGTGTTGATAAACTGGAGGAGGAAACCGGTTAACCCTGAGAAAAAACATCACATCCTCAAAGCGTGCAGAGAACATGCACACCCAAGGTTGCAACATGAAACCACATCAATCATCTACAATTAACTTTCCTTTCACTTCAGTTCTTCTCATACGGTTACCCTCTGAGAAGATCTTCACCTGTGATTATCATCATTTATCACGCAGGTGAATTTCCCCAGCGGTGCTTCCGGGAAATGCTTCAGCGATCTCGTGACGCCACGTTGCGTGCTGAGAAAAAGGCAGTAAATAGAAGCAGCTGGAGTCGAGAATTGCGGCCGGCCTTCTGAGAACAGCGAAGCCATTCGTTTGTGGGAGAGTCGACGCTGGAGAGTTGCCATGTTTAGCCAACGTGGGTGTGAACTTGTGGGAAATCAATGATGATTGCCAGTCTGCTGAGGGATTTGTTTGGAAGCGAGCGCTGAAATTAAATGTAGTCTGTTAGCGCTCTGCAATCTGCTTAGAGGAACCTTTTACCCGTTAGACGTCCAGCGATGGACGAATACAAACAACTAGAGCAAAACAAACAAACGGAAATTCCTCTTTAGATTTGGATCTCTAGCTTTCGGACACCTAAGGATTTGTACAAATCTTCTGAGCGCTCTTTGTGCCGGACGTCGATCAGTAGATCTACCGATATTGATTTCCTTGTGGTCTTGCAGCACATTCACAATAGTGGAACGTTGCCATACTTTGGTGTTACACAACACAAAAGTTCAGGGAAAGTCAGCTTTTGTTTATGCAAACACCAAATGGAGCCGAGGTCGTGTGGTGTCGTTTGAAGGAAAAGTAAATTATGGCATCCAAGTGCGAGAAGAGCAATAACAGTTTCGGTAAATTTTACAATCATTCGTGTATTTTTTCTGTTCCGTTGTTACTTTGCGTATAAACAATCGATCGTTGAGGTATTTTCGAGCTCAGATGCTATTTGTATATTTACATCTAAAAATGCCAAGTTGTAAAGTCTGTAATCCCAAGATAAACAAACAAGGTCTACGGAAACTTCCTGCTTCTAGAACCTTCAAACTTCAATCATATTTCTACACTTTGTGAAAAAATTCCTATTTCGACCCCCGCACTTCCCCCATGTGCATTTAATCAGCCATGACCGCTGACATCTGACGTTTGCCTTGTTGATGTTTTGGTTGGTTTTTACTCGAGTAATGAGGTTGCTAATAAACAAGCGAAGCTTATAGCTGTTATATTAGCATTATGCCAGCAAACTGCATGCCTGAATGAAGAAATTTGGCCTTATTCATTAATCGAGTTTTGATACTGAGACTTGATAGAATCAGCTGAAGTGTTTCTAAGACCCTAAAATTGCTAATACACTTGTTTTGCTAGTTTCCCATATAGTTATTAGGTAAAGGTCATTAGGGTGTATTTAAAGTCTCAGTGAATAAACACCAACTGACCAGAGGCTTCTGTGGATACTGATTATTGGAACAGTTAAATTAAATTAAATGATATCAAAGGGGTTGCACGGTGGCTTAGTGGTTAGCATGTTCGCCTCACACCTCCAGGGTCGGGGGTTCGATTCCCGCTTCCGCCTTGTGTGTGTGGAGTTTTCATGTTCTCCCCGTGCCTCGGGGGTTTCCTCCGGGTACTCCGGTTTCCTCCCCCGGTCCAAAGACATGCATGGTAGGTTGATTGGCATCTCTGGAAAATTGTCCGTAGTGTGCGAGTGTGTGAGTGAATGAGAGTGTGTGTGTGCCCTGTGATGGGTTGGCACTCCGTCCAGGGTGTATCCTGCCTCGATGCCCGATGACGCTTGAGATAGGCACAGGCTCCCCGTGACCTGAGGTAGTTCGGATAAGCGGTAGAAAATGAATGAATGAATGGATATCAAAGGGATCTTCTGTTCTGTGCACTATGTTGGCAAAAGTATGTGCCCCCCTGTCTATCACACCTGTACTTCACTAGATTAGGGTTTGAGTTTCCTGGTCTGAGAGACTCGTCGATGGAGCAAGCCAATAATATAGCATTGCACAAAATGTCTCATTGTACGTATTTTACATCACAGTCTGTTTAAAAAGGTAATGAAATATATACAGTGCACAAATATTACTAATCATACCGTACAGCCCTTTCCCAGGATTCTGCCGATCCATTGATCCATAAAGTCTTGTACTAAGATGTGTGTGTGTGTGTGTGTGTGTGTGTGTGTGTGTGTGTGTGTGTGTGTAGTTGTGCAAGTAGCTCTGAAGCCTTCTGAAAAGGTCTTGCACATCAAAATGTGATCACACATGATGGAAAATCTTGTATTACACTAAGAAACTGACTTTTGTCCTGCTTTGCAATATCTCCAGGAAATCCTCAGCTTTGCTAGCGTGCACTGCCTAGCGGTTCTGCGATCTCCATCCATTCCATTTCTCTCTCTCTCTTTCTCTCTCTCTCTCTCTCTCTCTCTCTCTCTCTTATCCTTGTACAAGATGATGGGATATGAAGATAGAATTTTTACTCATAATTTTATATCTGTACTACTTAATAACCACAAACACTTAACTTTAGGGTTTATTTGTGTCTTTTAGCTTTTGCAGGTTAACAAACGTTTCATATCTGGTGTTCGGCGGGAGCACCGTGGGTTAAAGAAGTGCCTGCGACATGTTCGTTGAACAAAAAACGAAGCATATATTAACACATATTACCATAAATTAACATATATTGAATATAAATAAAAAATATATATATATTATTTTATTATTTTGTTTCATGTAATTAAATTAGTGTAAGTAAATTTGTGATTTTTTTTCTGGCTTATTAAGTATAGTGTCTATAATTTAGACATCATCGACAGAAGTGATGTGCCGTTTGCAAACGAGTCGACTCTTTGATTCGACTCTTTGACTAGACTCTTTTACGTCGAGACCTGCTTCACATTTAATTATCTATTTAATTCGAGTCTCTGCAAGCGACTCTTGAGGTGTCGTTAAATCACAAAGCTTCCACCTGAACTTCTTTCCAACGCCCGAGTCGTTCATTAGCCTGAACGGCGAGACGTGTGTTAAACTCTGTGTGCTTTGCGGAGGAAGTGCTGCAGTGCTGCGTGTTGATGTGTTGTATCTACACAGGGTATTAGTCGAGAATTAATTATCAGGATAAATAGCAACGGTGCAGAGACACAGCAAGAACGATGATGTTAACGCAGCGACGTACTCTTGCTGTATCTGTCACCGCGCATTAATCGTGTCTTAACGCTTATTAAAATTGATTTCAGATAATAACAATGTTATTTTGTTAATTAGGAGGTCAAGTAGAATTTCAGAAAACTATCACAGGCAAAAAAAGAAAAGGAGGAAAAAATCGCAATTTTTTTTTTTTCCGATCGAGTCATTTAAATCGACTCCTAAATGATTCATTTCCATTGCCAACAGACACCAGTAATTAACCAGGTTGCAATAGTAAAGAATTTGGCTTAATAACTAGACAAAGAATTGAAAACATCAACCGAATGGTGTGTGGATGCAAAGGTCTGGCTTATGAAGGATGATTTGGGTTTTTAAAAAAGGGAAAGGAGAGAAAGGTAAAGTGAAGTAATAGGCATCATGGGACTGAGAGAATCGGTGTATGTGTGTGTGTTCCTTCTGTAGCTGACAACAGCATTACGGACTACATTTGAAATTCATAGCACTTAATGATATGAAGCCCCTTAATCCAGGAAAAATCGATCCTTAATAACCTTTGAAACTCTACATTTGCTCCTCGGTCGCTGCCAAAAGCCGTATCACGCACTCCAGAGGCTCGGATCTCCGTTCCCTCGCATTAGCATTAAAGACCATGAAGCAGCATTAACCCTCATTTTATAACGATACAACTCTACGATGTCTTTTCAAAAGCCGATTATATCGCATTCTGGTCTGAATTATTCAGCAACACTAACTATATTCATACCGTAGGAATAGATAGATGTTTTCCTCTCAGGGTAAAATAATCGCCAAACTTTTATCGCTTTTAAGAGAGGTTGGGTCCTTTTTTTAGGGTCGACACTATATCATTTATGCTGTAATATAATCTAGTAAAATAGCTTCGATGTACAATTCAAATGGCAGAATGATTATCATGCTGTCTTAATTTTCAGGAAAAAAAAATCTTTGGTAAATTCACAATTTACGTTTTTTTTTTTCCTTTAATTTTATTTCTGTATTTTTTTGTATAATCTATTCATTTTTTTATTTAATATCCCCAATATCACCATCATGCCATCCAAATGGTCCAATACTCAAAAATGTAGTGAATTTTTTAAAAATTATTTATTATTTATTATTTACTTTATTTTTTTTTCTAAATGTTTCTAATTATAAAAAATAAAATTTCATTTTTTTGATATAATTTCATTTTTTTGTTATTTTTTAAACAGTCATTAATTCATCTATCTATCTATCTATCTATCTATCTATCTATCTATCTATCTATCTATCTATCTATCTATCTGTCTGTCTGTCTGTCTGTCTGTCTGTCTATCTATCTATCTATCTATCTATCTATCTATCTATCTATCTATCTATCTATCTATCTATCTATTTTCATGTATTTTCTATTCTAAGCTAGAATGAAGGCCTTATTGTGTCCTCCTTGTGCACACTATTAAAACCCACCCTGCTTACTGAGCGAAACTGCTGTATGTTTATCCCGAACCTCGAGTGTGTTTGTCCTTTATGTCACATCGCTGACCCTGATTTCACAAACGGCTGCTAAACGAGTCCTCACACAGTAAACGCCTGACCTGCTTTCGTACATAAACACACGCCAGACCGAATGCTGAAGGTGGAACATTTTGGCCGCCTGGCGTCCTTCACGTCCCTGCTGCAGAGACACGGCACCCTGAGCGCACGCCTGTAATTACTCGGCCGAGCTGCGTGTACAGCCGGGTGGCTGCGGGGCTGATCTCCAGCGAGCGTGAGATTAAGTCCAGGATGGAGCTCTAGCCTTGAGCTGCTGCCCTGAGGAGCCTCTTTAATAACACAGAGAGCTTCTAACACACGTGGATAGAAGAAAGAGACGGTGCTTGACATGACAGTTGGAGAGAACGTTCAGCTCACATCAGCGTGTAAAGGTGTGAGAGTGGCCGAGTGTCTGTACTTCAGTGTCTACTGTCTCAGTGTGTAATAATAATAATAATAATAATAATAATAATAATAATAATAATAATAACCCAAACCCATGGAATTTTATATTATTTTCTTGATATAAGTAATAAAACTGAGTTTTGTCCTCACAGCAGCTGGACTATTAATATTATTACAAACTGGTATAAAAGGAATAAAACACTTCAGGTCGTCAGCGAGATTCCTGTCCTTCCTGAAAATATCATCTATCCATCCACCCATCCTTCCTTCCTTCTTTCCTTCTTTCCTTCTTACTCTACTTCCCCCCTTCTCCCCACCCCACCCCCTTTTCTGCCTCACTTGTTTTGTTTTGTTTGTTTATTTATTTATTCTGTTTGTTTGTTTGTTTGTTGTTCCTATCTTCTTTTTAAACTTCCTTCTTTCTTTTCTTTCCTTTCTTCTTTCTTTGGCTCTTCCTCCTTTTGCTATTTACTTTCTCCATCTCTCCATCCTCTATCTCTATCTTTTTCGCTCCCGCTCTCGGTCTCTCTGCGCTGATAAATAATAGAACATGTTTTTTTCCTCATAATCGCTGTAGGTCAGGAGAAGGGATGGAGGAACAAATGAAAGGAGATCTGGTGTCATATCGAGACTCCGAGATGCTCCACTGCATAATAATAATAATTATTATTATTATTATTATTATTATTATTATTATTATTATTATTATTATTAATATTGCGGATGAATTCCATTGTGTGCGTTTGGTGATTTTACACGACCTCTTCCTGTATGCCGAGTTTAATTAACGTGCGTACGGCTTTAATATTTATGCACGCCGAGGCTTTATGGTGCTGGCAGGAGCTTGGAAAGGAATTCATTCATTCATTCATTCATTCATTCGCTCATTATTTTGCTGGCTTTTGGTTTTAATCAGACAAACTCAATTACCGAGTTGAAGTGTACTGAGCACAACACACACACACACCCATCATCTGTATGGACTGCACAGACCCACACAAAACACACACACTGACACATCATACTGTTTACATGCTGCTTTGCACACTTTTCTGCTGTTTTTGCACAAATTGTCCAACTTTTCACCCGTTTTTGCACATATTGTACAATATCTCAGCCATTTTGCACATACTATACAATATTTCAGTCATCTGCTGTTTTTTTGCACAATTCTATATACAGTATTATCCCAAGGACCTGCTGCTAAGAAACTGTGTTCATTCTAATGTTGCTGCAGGAAATATTGTTTGAACAAATACGGTAATACCTCGCCACTTCGCGGTTCAAGTTTCGCGGTTCAAGGAAAAACAGTTTCCCAGGATGCCAGACAATGAGAGAAACTCTCTCAGAGGCTTTGTACATACCCACGGACACTCAGACAAGGCACATGATTGGTTCCCGGCACGAGATCTGAGCTGATTGGCTGCGCATCATCGCATCCTCTCCCAGCTTCTTCCCTTGTCGTATCTCGCCGCTCTCGTTCACGCTGTCAACCGTGTCTCGCGTATCGTGTTCGAAATTAACTTCTCGTTAAGCCTTACGATGCCTCCTAAGCGCCGTGCCCCTGCGAAAGATTCCTCTAGTGAGCCCAAGAGGAAGAGGAAGATGATGACCATCAGTGAAAAGGTCAAACTTACAGTAAGGCCAATACTACTTCATGGATTTTCACCTATCGTGAGGGGTTCCGGTCCCCATTAACCGCGATAAACGAGGGATCACTGTATTCACACACAGTATATACACCGGTCGGTCGGCACTGTGTTGTATTTTTTGTACTTTTTGTATTGTCTTGTAACGTTTTGTCTGCACTGTCTTTTGTCCTGCACTGTCCTGTCTGTCTTGTTTGTCTTGTCCTGCACTGTTTGCACCAGGTTGCACAGTCGTACTTTATGTAGTTAAACCCGTTAGATGTACAGAGTGTGTGCATGAGATTATAGGTCTGTATTGTACAAGAGAGCTTCAGATGTGTGTCTCCTACAGATGTGTGTCTCCTACAGATGTGTGTCTCCTACAGATGTGTGTCTCCGTCAGATGTGTGTCTCCGTCAGATGTGTGTCTCCGTCAGATGTGTGTCTCCTACAGATGTGTGTCTCCGCCAGATGTGTGTCTCCTACAGATGTGTGTCTCTGCCAGATGTGTGTCTCCTACAGATGTGTCTTCATTGTAATCACTGGCAAATTGTGGTGGTTTAAATGGAGTTAATCACTTTGGGATGCAGGGTTATTGGGGAAAAATTCTAATTCGGGGTCGGATCAGTAATTTCCCTTTGCATCATTTCCCTTCCCCATCCATCCATCTAGCCTTCCATCCATCCATCCATCCATCCATCCATCCATCCATCCATCCATCCATCCATCCATCCATCCATCCATCCATCCATCCATTTTCTGTAGCAATTCTTCACAAGGTTACAGGGAGCCTGGAGTCTCTACAAAGTTGAGGACACACTGGACAGAGTGTCAAACAATTGCAAGGCACAATCTCACACACACACACACACACACACACACACACACACACACACACACACACACACACACACACACACACACACACACACACACAGTGTGTTTAGGTGGGACTCGAACCCCCAGCCCTGGTGAAGTTTCAAGAGCTTTGCGTATACAATGTTGACTTGTAACAGCAGAAACCGAACTTTCTTTGTCTTTGTGTCTCTGAGCGGCAGTATCGTGTCTCACTGATGACGTTTACACACAGGAATTGATCCTGACTTGTGGTTAAAGAGGGCCAGGAGGTGTCATTATTCCGATCCTGTTCTTTCTGACACTGTGAATTTGCTGCCACAGACCACAGTCCTGACTGGTGACGTTGGACTAAAGTCAGAGTTTCTCACAGTGCAGTTTGTCTTTGAATCTTAAAACGCTTTTCAACCTTAGAGAGTCTTCTGGATTTTATAGAGGAGCAAATTATCTAAATATGTAGTAAGTTAGAACTTACGATTGGAGACCCAGCCCTCAGAAACTGAGCTTGTCAGAACTTATAAGATACGCCGAGCAGTATGTGAACGATGCTGCTCATCCGGACGTATAAAAAAATCAGTACAGAGCTGATCAGTGAATTTCATTCATTCATTCATCCATTTTCTACCGCTTATCCGAACTTCTCTGGTCACGGGGAGCCTGTGCCTATCTCAGGCGTCATCGGGCATCGAGGCAGGATACACCCTGGACGGAGTGCCAACCCATCACAGGGCACACACACACACTCTCATTCACTCACACACTCACACACTACGGACAATTTTCCAGAGATGCCAATCAACCTACCATGCATGTCTTTGGACCGGGGGAGGAAACCGGAGTACCCGGAGGAAACCCCCGAGGCACGGGGAGAACATGCAAACTCCACACACACAAGGCGGAGGCGGGATTAGAACCCCCGACCCCGTAGGTGTGAGGCGAACGTGCTAACCACTAAGCCACCGTGCCCCCCCCCCCCCCATCAGTGAATTTCCGATGAGAAATTCCTGTGTGTAAACGTCATCAGTGAGACACGATACTGCCGCTCAGAGACACAAAGACAAAGAAAGTTCGGTTTCTGCTGTTACAAGTCAACATTGTATACACAAAGCTTTTGAAACTTCACCAGGGCTGGGGGTTCGAGTCCCACCTGAGTGTATGTGTGTGTGTGTGTGTGTGTGTGTGTGTGTGTGTGTGTGTGTGTGTGTGTGAGAGAGAGAGATTGTGCCTTGCAATTGTTTGACACTCTGTCCAGTGTGTCCTCAAATTCGTAGAGACTCCAGGCTTCCTGCGACCTTGTGAAGAATTGCTACAGAAAATGGATGGATGGATGGATGGATGGATGGATGGATGGATGGAAGGCTAGATGGATGGATGGATGATGTCCATAAAACCTCCATAACCTTCTGCACTATCTGTGCTGCTCATCTCTAAGCCTTCAGTGCTGCTCTTCTCTACCTAGTTATTCTTTATGCTTAGTAGCACAGGATTTGTTGTGCTAATGTGCAACGTGCTTCTTCAGAGATTTATAACGTACACGGGGGCCGCCTGCGTATCGGGGCTCCACGAGATGATTTTCATTATGAAATGCGCATTTCCGAAATGGCTTTATTGCCGGTTACTATAGCGACAAAAAGCCTCTGTATTACCTTATAAATCCTACGTTGTTATTCCATTCTGACCCAAACAACAGCGCTGCGCCGGTAATTCATTTAACTAGTGCTTTATTCTGTTGATTTACAAAAAAAAAAAACATTGTGTACCAAAAACACACACACACGCACACACACACACACACACACACACACACACACACACACACACACACACATTAACACATTACTAGATAAATATTAAGCTAACACATCGTTCTTAGAGAAAATATCCAGAGAAATAAGTCACACACACACCACCCCCCCCCAGTGTTCCCAGTCCACACGCTCTTCAGCTTCCAGTTTATACTTTTAAAATGTCACTGAAATGCCACTTACTGTATGACATTCATGATCTTTTAACTTAAGACGTTACGACAAGATCAGATCGTTGCTCTGAGATTTGGGTTTCATGTCGGCAAGATTAACGTGACGTCTTTTGCGTCTCTCTCTCTCCATCTCTCTGTCTCTCTTTCTCTCTCTTCTTTTCCTCATCTCTCCATTCGGGTCTAATCAGTCTGCACTCAGGTGGAACGCAAACAGATTACCAGATGCTTAAATCTCCCTCTCTGTCTCTGCTTACACTGAGTAATGGGAACACACCGACTATCTGTTTCCATTTTTCCTCCATTAAGGCGAACGGCCATGAGCTTTTCCTGATTTCTCAGAGGACGGATCAAACGAACTCATTCGCAGACCCCATCAGTCCTTAATAGCCAAGTGCATGCTGGTGCCCGAGAGTATTCCTGAAGCCTGCTCGACTTACGCCAGGCGTTCGTAGCGGCTAACTTCGAGGATTTCAGCCGATAAAACAATCAAACCAAACGGTGCTAAATTCCTAAATCTGACGACGAGCTAATCTGTAAACAGACAGCCATGTTCGGTGGAAAATCTTACGGCACAAGTGGAAATGTTTACGAGGCCAAGCACTGAAGGTGAACAGGTGTACACTACTGTTATGTCACAGACGTAATTATCTAGAATGACTTACATTTTACGCAATTGAGGGTTAAGGGCCTTGACCAGGGGCCCAGCAATGGCAGCTTGGTGGTCCTGGGATTTGAGCTCTCAGCCTTCTGATTGGTCGTCTAACACCTTAACCACTACGCTATCGTGTCCCTCGGCTACCGCATCTACAGTACATTTTCTTCCATTTTTTTGCTTCTCCTTCAAAATTCTATGCTACGAATCACTCTTTAAATCCTTCTTGGCTTTTAATCTCCATTTAGACAACAATCTAGTTACCAGTCGATCTATTTTCTTACCCTCACCTATGGTCATGAGCTTTGGGTCATGACCGAAAGGACAAGATCTCGGATACGGGCGGATACGGATATGAGTTTCCTCCGCAGGGTGGCTGGGCGCTCCCTTAGAGATAGGGTGAGGAGCTCGGTCACTTGGGGGGGAGCTCAGAGTAGAGCCGCTGCTCCTCCATATCGAGATGAGTCGGCTGAGGTGGCTCGGGCATCTGTTTCGGATGGGGAGGTGTTCCGGGCATGTTCAACCAGGAGGAGGCCCTGGGGAAGACCTAGGACACGCTGGAGGGACTATGTCTCTCGGCTGGCCTGGGAATGCCTCGGTATTCCCCCGGAAGAGCTGGAGGAAGTGTCTGGGGAGAGGGAAGTCTGGGAGTCCTTCCTTAGACTGCTGCCCCCGCGACCCGGCCCCGGATAAGCGGTAGAAGATGGATGGATGGATGGATGGATGGATGGATGGATGGATGGACGACAATCGTAGCATGTCTTTGAATGTGCAGCTCACTGCTTCTGGGTGCTTGGCCCCCTAGCTAAATTCCTCTTCATGGAATTTCTCACCAAATTTTTACATCAGGATTTCTGGAATGCTACGTTGAGACGCTGATTGGATTTCCGTACTCCTGTACAACGAAAACGTCGGCCGCTATCAGAAGCTGTTCCTCATGGAACTACAAATAGCTAGTGGTCACGTGATGAGGCATTTTCTTTAAAAATTCACAGACGTGGTGTCGATGTGGTGTCGATTTGTTGCATGAAAGTCATGAACTCCAGCTTTGGCAGCCATCTGAGAAAATTTTCATGACCTGCTGAGGACAGAAAAGGTGGGAATCATCATTTTCACCATCAGACTAAAGAATGTGTAACATCTGGATGTCGTCCTTCTATCTCGGTCACTTGCCGCCTCCGAGCTCCTGCTATCTTTGTGGGTCGAGCGGGGTCGTGACCTTTGACTTCGTCTCCTGCTAAACCTGTAGACAGACCTGTGGAAATTCAACGTCTAGGACTCGCTTCTCCAAATACGCCGTGCGAGTCCGGAGTCACGAACCGACTAATAGGCTTTTTACACGCTCTATATTTCAAACAGAACTAAATCTATAGTGTACACAAAGCCACCTGCTCGGCTTCACGCGTTTCCATCTGCACATCGTCAAACAGACGCTTCACTTCGTCTAATAAAAAGGTCTACGTGTGCCGTCGCTGTAAAACCGGCTGATCTGATTCTAGCTTGGAGAAATCAGATTTGCTCAAAGGCACTCAGGTGCTCTGCAGTCCATCACGTCTAATGCAGGAAGTCGGACACTTAGGGCTTCAACACAGAGCCGATTTAAGCCTGTCCAGGTGCTGATACCAACACGTTCTTCTCAGCGGTGACGGACATTTGAAATAAAATGTCTTTTTATTTAAAGGGATATCAGGCCATCCTTAAAAATATTCTTGTTTGCCGTAACCCGACCGATCCTGTCAATTAATGACCGACGTATTTTTTTTTCTGCTTAAAGTCCGACCGACTTGCCGGTTATAAATCTGCTTTAAGACCGACCAACTAAAACAAAAGCAATAAAATAATATTAATTATATTTTAGTAAGTATCGTAAATATATAAGTCGCCTCGGCCTACATACAGACGAAGGCTACGTTCTTTCTTTTAAATAAAACCCCATGACGTCGTCTATGTTTACACTGTCGGTTACCGGATGTCACACTACGGCCTGTGCGTTCGCTTCGTCTCATTCTCTCTCTCGTTCACTGTCAGAGTCGACGGTTCGCGCTCGGTTACGATGGCTGCGGCTGCAGTAAACAAAATGTTCGCCGTCACCGTTCAAAGTCGTACGGGTTCGGGCGCCATAATACATCTAAAAAATACATTAAAACAGCTCGACACCGCTTTAACTTAGCACGGAGTTCTGGAAAAACTGTCCAGCATCAAAATAAGGTTTGCGATGATGCGCCCGAAGACACGGGTTGAAGACCCAGTCAGTGACGTCACGATATGCTAATTTGTTTAAAGTCATACCTACTGTACGTAATCACCATCAACAAAATGGTACTTTTTTTTTTTTACATTGAAACGAAAAAAATATATATAGACCTACCTACCGACCCTTTATTTATTTATTTATTTATTTATTTATTTATTTATTTATTTATTTTTTACTGTTACTGCAAACCAAAATATTATTAAGATTGGCTTTATTAAGTACCATATTTAAAGCTGATATTTAAATTTCTGATAGAATTTGACACTCGTATCAGTTCAGGATAACGAGCTACCTGCTAAAGATTGTCCTCAGTTTGGTCTCTAGGTAGTTTCGTGCAGAACTTTTCCAAACATTCACCAGAGAAACAAATCGAAGAAGACTTACAGAGGTATTTTTCTCCTGGAAACAGAACAGAAGAAACATCTCATATGGACCATCCGGTCGATCTCGGCTCTTTGCTAGACGTTCGGCGTGACCTGGATGATTGAAAGCCTTCATCGACGAGCGCTTGATGTGTTCAGTGAACGAAGGCGGTAGGAAGTCAGGGTTGCTGTGCAGGATGGCAGAATTTCCTGCACTTTCTTCGAAAACTTCCGTCAAACAGACCTCATAAACAGCATGAGCTGTCTTTTACGCTCGGCCTTACAGTATTTCGTTTCATTACATCGTTTTTTTTCCTCGTTTCTGCCACCGACACTCCGAGCTTTGCTTTTAATCCAATCGTTTAATAACACGTAATAATATATCATTTAAAATCGGGACACATTTGAATCATTTTCTATATGTTATATAAATGGTCATACTGCCATATATTTGCTACAAATACACTTTGGTATCATTTTGCTTTTACTTGTTTTTACTTCACATTTTAAACGTCTTGTTTTTATCTGGTTTGGAAATTATAATTAAGCGGCAAAAAATAAAAGAAGTCAATTATCATCAATTATTCTTCAATCGATTATGAAATGAAACAAAATTCGAATGTAATGATGTGTCATTGTGAACGATTATAGTTCGTATTAAAAAAAATATTTGTGTAATTAAATGAAATTAATTCATTTATCGGATGAAAAAAATAAGACATTTCCCGCAGAGAGACGGAGGCGTGAGACAGAATCGGATCCTGAAGTAAAACTTTTTTCGTTTATTCTTCAGTATGTGGTTTGTATGACTGTTTAAGGCTCTAATGCTCCAGGTATTAACCTACAAAACCACCCAAAGCTGTGGCTTTATTACAGCTGAATAAAAACCCTCACACACACACACACACACACACACACACACACACACACACACACACACACACACACACACACACACACACACACACACAAACTGGAGTCTCCTCAAAACCACTGAACGCTTCCTCAAAGCCACAACCTTCTCCCAATCCTTACGCTTCTGTGTCTCTGGAGCAGAACAAACTAGACCTAAGCTACACCGAGCCGCTCTACTCACACATGCTGATGTGTTTAATAAGACTCACTCGCTGATTTAGAAATGCTAATTAACCAAAAAGAGCTTTTAAAAGGTTTAGGGGCTTTATATACAGATGGGTGACAAATTAAAGGAAAAAAAAGAACAAAGTGTGCTGATAAGGTCAGTGTGTGTGTGTGTGTGTGTGTGTGTGTGTGTGTGTGTGTGTGTGTGTGTGTGTGTGTGTGTGTGTGTGTGTGTGTGTGTGTGTGTGACCAGAAGATATTCCCACAGTTAGTGTTTAGATGCTGATGTATAAGATGATCACGCTGAGTGAAATCCCTGTTCAAAGAAAATAAGTTGTGGATGAAATACTTTTAATAAATAAATAAATAAATAAATAAATAAATAAATAAGCAAGCTCATTCAGACTGTGGACTGTCGCAAATTAGCTGTAAAAAAAATAAAAATAATAGGAATATGGGAAATAATTGTTTACATGTTCATTTGTCACCTCTCTTCATTTGAACATAATAGGATGTAAATTATAAATTCATGGCAACCTTCACATAAACTACAATGTAAATCTTCACGAAATGGATAAAACACGACGGTATTTCTTGTGTTTTTGGTGAAACTTTGATTTCCTAAATTGCAATCATGCAATTTTGTTTTGTTATTTTTTTTTTCCTTTTTTTTTCCCCTCCTTTTCACGAACAAGTTATTTGTTCTGTCACTGAAGCTGAGATCATTTCTGCTCAGAAAAAAAAAAATTAAACATAAGTACAAAACAAAATGTTTTTTAAATTTCTTTTTTTTTTTTTTTTTTCTTGGTAACAATTTAGATTTTTTGGGAGTTGAGGTGATTTTTTCTCGCTCTGATTATCGTAAACGTACCTGTTGCTACAGTGCGGCTTGTGGTTTGACCTTTAGGTCCTTATTTCTTGGACGGAGACAACATCAGAAGTCTTATAAAAGTCCGTTTTTCATCTTTGAAATGCTAAGATTATGACGGGCCTTGAACCGCGTTCAGAAATCCCGAACCGCACCTTTAATTGCCCTCAAAAAGAGTTATTGCACCGAGAACGCACGTCGACCTTTATCACAGCTCTCCGACAAACACTAATCTTCAAACGTGAGAGCCGTGTGTTCCATAAGCCATGAATTACAGGAGTATTGATCTGTTTATGAGCCCTTTCCTCACTCTTGGCTAGACTTTCTGCCTTCATACAGTCTCCCACTGAGGAAAGTTCTGATGCAAGAAAGAAGGTATTCGCATCAAGAAAGCAACAAATACATCCAGTTCAGGTCTGCACAAAGCCCTCAGCTGTGTTCGCCACCGGCTAAGTAGATGATAGTCTTTAAATATACATTACTAGGTCTGACCACTTAGCTCTAAGCACAAATCAAAGGCCCTGGCATTAGGGTCTTTTAAAATGCCCCTGAGCCTGGCACTTAGTGCTGCATCTGCATCTTCAAACCCGAGCCGAAAGCTCCTTCTGGATCTTTAATCTCTGCGTTCGCTCTTACAGTAGGGACGACCGCTCGGGAATCGCACCGGAGACGTCGAGCTGCTCTCGCTTCACAGCAGGAGGGCAAACACTTGACGCCCCATGTGCAAAATTACACCAGACTTATAATGCAATGTAGCATAAGGTGTGTCCGTGAAGGCGATAGATAGACAGACAGACAGACAGACAGACAGACAGACAGACAGACAGACAGACAGATAGATAGATAGATAGATAGATAGATAGATAGATAGATAGATAGATAGATAGATAGATAGATAGATAGATAGATAGATAGATAGATAGATAGATAGACATGGAGCAAAATATACAAATGGATGGATAGAGAGAGACAAAGTTGGACGAAAGATAGACAGACAGACAGACAGACAGACAGACAGACAGACAGACAGACAGACAGATAGATAGATAGATAGATAGATAGATAGATAGATAGATAGATAGATAGATAGATAGATAGATACTGTATTGATCCAGGAGGAAATTCTATCAACGTACATTTATATCTGTCACCTTTCTTTATTTTAACATCATAGAGTATAAATTAGAAATTCATGGCAACCTTTAAAAAGTTGATGTTTATGGTTTTTGTGCTTTATTCAGATAGCGTTAAAGGCTCAGACACCGAATGTCCGCCCACCTACTCGTAATGCATATTTATCTGCATTTTAATGAACAAGGAGGACAACGTTCTCCACACAGGCTGTAAAACATCCCGCCGTTCTCTTTCTATCGTTTGGTTTGTTGTCTTCTTCATCATTCTTTTGTACTTCCTGCTAAATGACTTAAACACTTCTTTCTTTCTTTTTTCTTTCTTTCCTTCTTCTTTTTCTTTCTTTCTTTCTGATCTGATGATGATGATGATGAGCTAATTTTTAACATCCTTTTACACTAAACATCTTTTAAGAAAAAGTGCTGCTAGTTTTTAACATTGTATTGTAATTTATTGCTTATTTAATAAAGTTGAGTTAAAAATCAAAAAAAAAAATCTTTCTTTCTTTCTTTCTTTCTTTCTTTCTTTCTTTCTTTCTTTCTTTCTTTCTTTCTTTTTTCTTTCTTTCTTCTTTCTTTCTTTTTTCATTCTTTCCTTCTTTCTTTTTTCATTCTTTCCTTCTTCTTTTTTTCTTTCTTTCTTTCTTTCTTTCTTTCTTTCTTTCTTTCTTTCTTTTTTCTTTCTTACCTTCTTTTCTTTCTTTCTTTCCTTCTTCTTTTTCTTTCTTTCTTTCTTTCTTTCTTTCTTTCTTTCTTTCTTTCTTTCTTTTTTCTTTCTTACCTTCTTTTCTTTCTTTCTTTCTTTCTTTCTTTCTTTCTTTCTTTCTTTCTTTCTTTCTTTCTTTCTTTCTTTCTTTCTTTCTTACCTTATTTTCTTTCTTTCTTTCTTTCTTTCTTTCTTTCTTTCTTTCTTTCTTTCTTTCTTTCTTTCTTACCTTATTTTCTTTCTTTCTTTCTTTCTTTCTTTCTTTCTTTCTTTCTTTCTTTCTTTCTTTCTTTCTTTCTTTCCTTCTTTTTTTTCTTTCCTTTTTTTTAAATTTTGAACAAATATAGAAGAAGGATTCAGTAAAACGCATCTGAAGGAAGTTTGATGCTCGGTTTTGTTGCTTGGTTCAAAACCCTTTCTCTAAGATAAAGAAGAAATCTTGTCGCCAAAGCTTACGTGATTTATTCCTTCTGACACTGGAGACTCCTTCCCTAAATGTTTAACCGCCTGAGACCCGTATGCTACTGTTGTGTACGTTACAATATACAATACAATGTGTACAATACAACTATAAATTCAATCAGTGTTTTCAAGGAAGCAGTTTCACAAAAGAATTATACCTAATAGTCTTCATATAAGGTTGGTACAATAAATATATCTAGACAATGAAGTTGTGAGAAAACGTTATGTCCTCATATGAGGACATTCGGGTATCAAGAGGTTAATTAAACATCACCCTACGATATAAAACTCTACGATATCAACAAATTTCCCACCGAAACGTCCGTGTTAGTTTGTGACAATAGAACAGTAATGACTTTATCTCCATCGCTCTTTAAGCTTTAAATAAAGTTAATACCAGGTTTTTTTAGCTGCATGTTTGTGCCGGATGGAGGGAGAAAGAAAACAGCGATCGTGAGCCGAACGTCAGGCGTTTCTGATTCCTTGAGCACTGCTTTGAATTTGCTGACCTTTCATTCAAACCCACTCCAGTTCGTTTACGGTGTCTTTTATTCCTCTCGAATCTCTCGGGGCTATTTTTATTACATTCCTTCCCACTTCTTTTCATGCAGTGACCTCGAATTAACACCTACGCCCGGAGAGGACTGGGATCGCTTTTGGCAGTTGCTAAAGGTGGATTTAGAGCTCCAGAGGATAAAATGTGCTGGATTTTTTTTTATTATTTTTTTTATCTGAGTCTCTTAGCATTTTTTTTTTTTAAACTTTCTTTAAGATTCAAAATGTACTTATTATATTGACCACTAATAGTAAAATAAAACTAAAGTACACTCGTATTTATTTATTAGAACTTACTCACGAACAAAAAGTTAATTTGAATGAATATAGAATTTTTTTTATTATTTTTATATATAGAATTTTTTTTTTAATTTATCTAAATTTATAGAAAAGCCAATCAATTTTGGGAAAACGAAAACCGTTTTTTTTTTTGTTTTTTGTTTTTGTTTGTTTGTTTGTTTTTGTTTGTTTTTTGTATTCTTGTTTGTTTTTTTGTTTGTTTGTTTTCTATTTGGTATTAAAAAATATATTTGAAATAGTTTGTGCTCGATTATTAAATTCAGTTGGTGAAAATCTTTTTTCTTATTCTTTTTTCTTATTTTTTTTTATATATATAGATTTTTTTATTTTTTTTTTATTTATCTAAATTTATAGAAAACATCTTAAAGCCAATCAATTTTGGGAAAACGAAAACCGTTTTTTTTTTATTATTTTATTTTTTTTATTATTTATTTATTTATTTATTTATTTATTTATTTATTTGTTTGTTTGTTTGTTTTTTGTTTTGTTTTTTTGTTTGTTTTTTTGTTTGTTTTTTGTTTGTTTTTTATATTTAGTATTAAAAAATATATTTGAAATAGTTTGTGCTCGATTATTAAATTAAGTTGGTGAAAATCTCTTTTAAGGAAATCTGGCTTGTTACAAATAAGTTATTTTCACGTGTTTTCATATCATTTCAGAGGAAAATACGACGGGCGCCTTTCGTACGTGATTAAACGAAGCCTCTCGCGCTCAGACGTTTCGGACGTTCCGTCTGCTCTTCTTCTCGTTCGGCTAACTCGCAGAACTTTTTCTCTTTCTCTCTCTGTAATGATTTCTCCACCGTCGTCTTGCTTTCTGTCAGATCGTTATTTTTCACTCGGCTGAATCCTACCTAACATTTTAAATCAGATAAATTCTTTCCTCTTGGTTTTATACCGTTATCGATTTTCTCATCTGGTCAACATGAATGTATGAATGAGTGATCTGTTCAATTTGGAGTTTGATCGTACGATCTATAGCTCGCTGCTCCTTCTCTCTCTTTCGCTCTCTCTCTTTCTCTCTGCTCTAAGAGTGATGGTAGTTGTCAGACAGATGGGCAGACGGTGGTTTATGGAGTAGTATTATAAAGCAATGGTGCATCCTGGGTAACCTTCGGTTTAATAGCCATTAATAAGTGTTCTATATGACCACAATAAAACCCACAACGGTTCCACCGAGGCCTGACAGACCTGAATGAAATTAGATCCAACAGAGTAAAGATTCACATTGACACCAATGCTTCGATGCTAATGTGACTAGAAATTTCTACTATGTGTGTGTGTGTGTGTGTGTGTGTGTGTGTGTGTTATGGAAACTTTTGGTGTATCTTCTCTTGAATAGTAGAAATAATAAAACAAAATATAAATAAATAAATAAATAAAATTAAATAAACTGAAAATAAATAAATAAATAAATAAATAAAATTAAATAAACTAAAATTAAATAAACAAATAAATAAATAAATCTCAAATAAAAAAAAAAAAAAATGATCTGCTTCAGTTAGATCACGTGGTATTTTCCATAAAAGCGTGTTTTCTGAAACAGAGGTTAGTTTAAACGTGTTATCATGAACAGACCGTCGATACTAAAGACATTAAACCGGTTTGATTTTGAGATTTTTCTTTTAAAAAAAAAAAAAAGCTCCGCACCTCGATGACGAGCGTTCAGTGAGATTTTTACCCTTAGCCTTATTTACAAAGATATTATGGAAGAAAGTTCCTAATTTGTTGATTACTTTTGGATTTATCTTCAATTTTATAATGAAGAAAAGAAAAACGAAAAAAACAGGTAAACGTTTTAATGCGAAAATATTTGAAACTTCTTCGATTTGAAAAACTAGATTTTTTTAAAGTTACCAAAAAATAAAAAAATAAAAAACAAGTGACAAAACCTTTTTTTTTTTTTTAAATGATAAAAAAATACAAAAACGTAACTTAAGACATTTTTTTCATTTTTTTTTTTTTCTACTATGATAAACTGATCTCACAATATAGACTACAGTGTAAATCTAGCTGTAATATAGTAGGAGAAGCTCCGATGCAACAGTTTCTGGTCCATGAAACAGACACACAAGATAATTAAACCCAACACACACACACAC
>NC_062521.1:2741629-2744129 GCF_022655615.1 Tachysurus fulvidraco
ACTAAATGTCCTTCTGTTGGTCTTCAATCGACGGGAAATGCTTGAACTAGCACTTATTTATTTGGTTTCTGTGTGTTATTAAGTTTTAGACTCTCGGTATCCTTAGAACGCAGAGAGCGAATCGGATCTGAATCAGATTCAGAACCGAATGAATCGGTATTCGTTGCAAGAGACTTCAAAGCATGTTTGTATACTGTACATTCATTCATTTTCTATGGTGAGCTCAGGCGTCATCGGGCATCGAGGCAGGATACACCCTGGACGGAGTGCCAACCCATCACAGGGCACACACACACACTCTCATTCACACACACACTCACACACTACGGACAATTTTCCAGAGATGCCAATCAACCTACCATGCATGTCTTAGGACCGGGGGAGGAAACCGGAGTACCCGGAGGAAACCCCCGAGGCACGGGGAGAACATGCAAACTCCACACACACAAGGCAGAGACGGGAATCGAACCCCCAACCCTGGAGGTGTGATGCAAACGTGCTTATTTAACAATATTACTGCAGTAAAAGGAAGATTTGTCAATAGGAATCACGGTCAGTTGGAATGAACAGAACTTCAGGAGAGGAGTAAATACAATAGGAGCGACGATGAAGGTTTTTGATTCGTTTAGATCTTATCTCCGGCTTTATTTCTTCGTTCTTGACCTCGAGCATCTTCTTCTTTTCGCTTCCTTTTCATCCCTGCATATTACGCACGTTTATTCCCCAGAGAACCGTTTATTTTACGTACAGTACGGCGCACTCAGCTCTTCCTGATGGCCATGAATCTCTGTCCACGGCGTTGCCCAGCTTTACCTGCCAGGAATCCATGCGCAATAGTCATCCATCTTTGGTGCATTTGGACGTGAAATTAAAAAAAAAAAGAAATAGAGAGCCCACAGAGAACTGGGTCATGTGCACTTTTTAAGTTTTAAACACACAACTTGAAAAATGAATATCATCAATCAAGGAGGAGAGTTCAGGGCATTTTGAGAATACGGCTCAGCGCTGCCACGGCCAATTAGAAGGTGGGATGCTGCCGCTCGCCAAACGCAATCTAACAACCGTGTCACCAGGGAATAGCGCTGTACCTCACAGCTTTTATTCTAATCACCTCACTAACATGCGCCTTACCCACGGAGTCGGGGCTTAAAGTCTGCTAGGAGGAATTTATGGGGGAAAAACATGACACAGTGTGAAGTCAGAGACAAATAATCAACTGCGTTGGATGAGATGAAGGTTTATTCATCCATTTACTACCGCTTATCCGAACTTCTCGGGTCACGGGGAGCCTGTGCCTATCTCAGGCGTCATCGGGCATCGAGGCAGGATACACCCTGGACGGAGTGCCAACCCATCACAGGGCACACACACACTCTCATTCACTCACACACACACACACTACGGACAGAGTTGCCAATCAACCTACCATGCATGTCTTTGGACCGGGGGAGGAAACCGGAGTACCCGGAGGAAACCCCCGAGGCACGGGGAGAACATGCAAACTCCACACACACAAGGCGGAGGCGGGAATCGAACCCCCAACCCTGGAGGTGTGAGACCCCCCCCAAAGGTTTTCTAAGAAAAGCATATCCTGTATCATGGAGCACTGAAATTTGACCACAAAGACAAAAAGCCAGTTTACAGTTATTGGGCAAAACGAAAAGCAAAACGAAAGAAATGTATTTTCTCTCCCATTTTTTTTCTTTTTCTTTCACCATCAGCTGTCAAATAGAAATAAAATCCTGACATGATACCGGCTCTTTCGTTTCTGAGCCCGATGACAGGATACATCCGGACGTCTGGGGAAAGCGGTTAGATATCATTCTGTCTGAATTCGGGGGGGGGGCAATTATCACTGTATCTGACTGTTAATGTTAAGGACATTATTCTTAATAACACTCTCTGGTGTTAATAACAGTTTATAATCAAACCCTCCAGTGTCACCCAAATGAGGATGAGGTTCCCATTAGAGTCTGGTTCCTCTCAAGGTTTCTCCCTCTTCCATCTAAGGGTTTTTTCCTCCCCACAGTCACCTCAGTCACCTCAGGCATGTTCATTAGCGATAAATACAAACACTTTTAAATAATATTTAATATTAATCTTGAACTTTTTGTGCTATGTTTCTTATGTTAGTGCGAAGCTGCTTTGAGACGTTATTAAAAGCGCTTTACGAATGAAATAGACTGGAATTTAATCGCATATTTAAATATTCCAGACATGACTGAGGTACATTTAATCTGCAGCTGGTTTGTTTGGTTTACATTCTATTGCTTTATGTGTTTTCAATGATAGAATAATTCTCGGAGACAGACATACGTCCTGCGTGTTGGTGAACGCGGGCGTCGTGTCCGATTGCGTCTCTAAGGCTACGTTCACACCGCGAGTCTTGACGCTCGATTCGGATATTTTGCTCAGATCTGATTTTTTTTGTTTGGCTGTTCACATTACCTTTTAAAATGTGGCCTAGATCAGATACCAGTGTGAACTGTTTGCTGTTTCG
>NC_062521.1:2756629-2821629 GCF_022655615.1 Tachysurus fulvidraco
TCGTTTTTTTTTTTTGTAGACATTGAGAATTTGAGAGATTATTAACACAACAATGGCTCACACCACCAGGGTCGGGGGTTCGATTACCGCCTCCGCCTTGTGTGTGTGGAGTTTGCATGTTCTCCCCGTACCTCGGGGGTTTCCTCCGGGTACTCCGGTTTCCTCCCCCGGTCCAAAGACATGCATGGTAGGTTGATTGGCATCTCTGGAAAATTCCGTCTATTCTGTGCCCAGACGTAGTGAGAATCCCTGCCACCGGTGTCGTGGCTATTGCCGTAAAGTGATAATCCACGGCAACACATACAGTATTTACACGACGGCTTTAGAGGTGCTAACAAACACCTAGGTGTTTAAACCTCTATCTGCATTTCTGCTGGGAAATAAAATGCACATTAACCCAGAACACAGAACATACACGAGACAATTAGCACGATTACTGAAGTGTAGCAATAAAGCACGAGCTCTTAAACTCATTTCGCGGTTCAGAGACGCACCCCGAGGTGCCGTGAGCGGCTTGTTAGGGGCTGATTAAGGTGCTACGGAGGTGGGATCAGAGTGTTGTACGGTACGTGTCACAGCAGTGAGAAATCTCAACACAGGAAAAGAGGAAGACAGATCGAGGGATAGTTTAACTCTCCTGTTCAATTATGCCCCTTTTCCACCGAGGCAGTTCGAGTGCAGGTTCGGAGCCTAATTTAGAACCAGTTCTTTCTGTTTCGACCGCCAAAGCACCGGCTCCGAACCAGGAAAAGTGGTTCTTAAGTAGCACCAAAACGTTGCTGGTCTAGACTTAAGAACCGCTTGCGTCAGGAGCTGTGGGCGGGGCTACTGTTAGCGCATTTGATAATGTACCTTAAGTATACTAATGTTTAATACACTTTTACTTTACCGCGATATGATACATTATCAGCACACATGATAGTAGGTAGCTACATGCTAAGGCTAACGTTTTTTCTGTGTTAACGATAAAATAACGTTATGTACTTTATCGATTACAACCTCCGTTTATACAGATTA
The DNA here is from genome assembly GCF_022655615.1 of Tachysurus fulvidraco. Taxonomy (NCBI): domain Eukaryota; kingdom Metazoa; phylum Chordata; class Actinopteri; order Siluriformes; family Bagridae; genus Tachysurus; species Tachysurus fulvidraco. Next base: position 2,757,647 of record NC_062521.1, read on the forward strand.
CACGGAGCCGCACGTACACGTTTTATTCGCCGCGTTTGGATGCCAAAGTAGGTTCGCAAAGCCATGAGCATTAACAGTAAAGCAACATCCGCCATTGTTGTTGTGTTTGTGTTTGCCGCTGCTGCGCTAACGTCGCTGGGACACGTGACACGTATACAGTGACGTCACACTCGGCGCTGTGACGGCTCTCTAGCCGGTGGAAAGGCAAACCGGTTCTTAGAAGGTTCGCCAGTGGAACCAACTTTGAACCAGCACTAGCGCTAGCTCTGAACCAGCACCCGGTTCTTTCCGGTGGAAAAGAGGCATTAGAGCTTCTGTAAGCGTGATCACCTGCCTGCTAGGTGTTCACACACACACACACACACACACACACACACACACACACACACACACACACACACACACACACAGAAATAAGTGGAGAACATTTGGACTCCTTTCCCATCGTACCCGCAGCGGCGCCTGCCTTTCTCTCGCTCTTCTCCCTTCTCTTTCAGGACTGCCTGTTTTTCTACAGATGGTTGGAAGCGATTTGAGTTTCAGAGGTTACCGTAGGAGGTCTGATGTGCACCACGCAGGGGTTCGCTGTGTTTTCTGGAGATGGATTGACACCTTCAGTCTCACGCTAATCCCACACCATATGCCGACCGCAACCGTGCACCACGTTCATTTAGTTCCTCCTCGTCGCCGCTTAGCAACAACGCGCTGCTGAGAACATTTACATCCTCCCTGTACTGTACGTGTCCGAGGGCGTGACGATATACCGGTGTAACAGGAACGATTTACACTCATGATGTAACGTGGTCTAAAAAAAAGACAAAATGCCCCCTGAAAGTCCTCCGAAGTATGGAACGATATTAAAGGAATGAATTAAACTTTTATCCTTAACTTCAACTCTTGAGTAAATGAATTTAATACAGATGGTAATTTCAACAATTTCCCTAGTATTTAATTAAAGTAAATAATTTTTTTTAATTATTTATTTTTTTTAAGTTTTGTGATGGAAATCTAAATGCAGCTGTTTGGACAAACTTTTATATTAAATCTTAAACTATGTTATATATTAAATTATGTTATATATTAAATTATGTTATATATTAAATTATGTTATATATTAAATTATGTTATTTTTGTCTGTAATCAGATCTTTGTAAACGAAGCCGTAAATTGGATAAATCTGTTTTGTTTTTAGAGATTAATTATTCGTTTTATTCACAATTATGCTTTGCACAAGTGGTATTTGGACACACACACACACACACACACACACACACACACACACACACACACACACAAAGAAATTATTTTATTTTATTTTTAAAGATTTTAATTTAGTTCTTTTTATAGCTACAATATTTTTTCGGGTGCGGATTATTTCTCTAATATGTTAATATTTTGTACTGTTTAATTTCTCCTATATTATTATTTTAGGATATTTTATTACTCTTATTATTAAATCTACCGGATTCCGTTGACATAAAAACTAATTTGGAAAGATTTTCTCTCCTGTGTTAATGGCCTTTAAAAACCTAATTATTCGAGTACAATTAAAAGTGTTTAAAACTGAACACCGTTCGTCTGGATTTCAGGTCACGTCTAGCAGATTTCTTCTCCAACTGTCAACCCGAGCGACGGTCAATGTCCGGCTGTCTGAAAGAGAACTACGCTGACTGCCTTCTCTCCTACTCGGGCCTCATCGGTAAGAGACTGAAATAAACCTCACTGAGGCTCATTTTTGGCTTAGTAGTTAGCACGTTCGCCTCACACCTCCAGGGTCGGGGGTTCGATTCCCGCCTCCACCTTGTGTGTGTGGAGTTTGCATGTTCACCCCGTGCCTCGGGGGTTTCCTCCGGGTACTCCGGTTTCCTCCCCTGGTCCAAAGACATGCATGGTAGGTTGATTGGCATCTCTGGAAAATTGTCCGTAGTGTGTGAGTGTGTGAGTGAATGAGAGTGTGTGTGTGTGTCCTGTGATGGGTTGGCACTCCGTCCAGGGTGTATCCTGCCTCAATGCCCGATGACGCCTGAGATAGGCACAGGCTCCCCGTGACCCGAGAAGTTCGGATAAGCGGTAGGGAATGAATGAATGAATAATTAATTCACCACCATGCTAAAAAAAAAAATGAATATAAATAAATAAATAAATAAATTCTCTGGTTGTAATAAATGACTCTTTCTATACTAACCCCTTTACACATGGTAGGCTTCAAATAAATAAGTAAATAAATAAATATATATATATATTTAATTTTTTTAAACCTCTAAATGGCTTCTATTCATCTGGGTCAGGTGTAAGTGTTATCGCAGCCCAAAACGTGTAAGAAACGTCATGAGCTTGTGAGGAAGTCGAGAGCCGGTGCTAACCGTTTCTTATTATCTCCTTCGTTTAAGCACCGAACAATATTTGTTTATTAGAATTCCAAGCGTTCAGCGCGAGATCGGTCCGGACCCCGTTACCCCTCTACGGCTTTCATTGTTCATTCACGTTCATTTCTGTTTGGTTTAATAATCGGAGACTTTCCACTTCACCGAGTTCACACAATGAGACAAAATTGGTGCCAAAAAAAAAAAAAAGTCATCTTTCCCAGACAGAAAGTCTCTGTGGACTTTTTTACAATAAAATAAGAGCTGTAGTGAGTCACAAAATAGGATGTGGTGATGAAAAAAAAGAGAAGAAACTACAAGCCATACTTCTGTCCTTTTTGTTCTCCGTTGAAACGAACATTCCTGCTTCATCGATCACATTCTGCCAAAACACCACTGCTGAAAACACCGTGCTGCTCTGGTAGGTTTCACAACAAGTAGCTCCAGAAAGAGACTGAGAGACAGAGGGGGGGGGGGGGGGGGGAGAAAGAGAGAGAGACAGAGAGAGACAGAGAGATTGTGTGTGTGTGTGTGTGTGTGAGAGAGAGAGAGAGAGAGAGAGAGAGAGAGATTGTGAGAGAGAGACAGAGACATTGAGAGAGAGACAGACTGAGAAGGACAAAGAGAGACAGACAGAGAGAGGGAGAGAGGGACAGACTGAGAAGGACAGAGAGAGAGAGAGAGAGAGAGAGAGAGAGAGAGAGACAGACTGAGAAGGACAAAGAGAGACATACAAAGAGAGGGAGAGAGAGAGAGAGAGAGTGTAAGAGAGAGATTGAGAGAGATGTAAAAGGGATGAGAAAGAGACCAAGACAGAGACATTTAGAGAGAGAGAGACAGATGGAGAGAGATGTAAAAAGGAGTGAAGGAAGAGAGAGAGACCAAGACAGAGACATTTGGAGAGAGAGACAGATGGAGAGAGATGTAAAAAGGAGTGAAGGAAGAGAGAGAGACCAAGACAGAGATATTTAGAGAGAGAGACAGATGGAGAGAGATGTAAAATGGGGTGAAGGAAGAGAGAGAGAAAGAGACCAAGACAGAGACATTTGGAGAGACAGATGGAGAGAGATGTAAAAAGGGGTGAAGGAAGAGAGAGAGACCAAGACAGAGACATTTGGAGAGAGAGACAGATGGAGAGAGATGTAAAAGGAGTGAACAAAGAGAGAGAGAGAGAGAGAGAGACCAAGACAGAGACATTTGGAGAGAGAGACAGATGGAGAGAGATGTAAAAGGAGTGAACAAAGAGAGAGATGTTTTTAGTGTTTTTAAGTGAGAGAGTTTGTGATCTTTCCCTCACACCGGAGGCTGATGGATTAAGGTCAGATCAGGACGAGACGCTCTGTCATCAGTTCAAACTCCTCTCTTGATTTCAATAAAATGCGACGTTACAATCCGACAAATCCTCCTCGTATCTGCGCCGAAATTGTTCCAAATGTGCGTGAAATCACAGCGATTTGTCACGGAGATAAAAGCGCCTCACGCCGACTCACTGATAAGATCACAGTAGATGACAACATGGAAGATTCTGTAGGATAATTTCGGTCACGTTCGATTCGTTACGAGGTACGAGGCGATGATACGAGGAAAAAAATAAAAAGATAAGAAAGGACAAAGTTCATGCGAACTGAAGACCGATGACTTTTTTTGGGGGGGAATAACAAGGTCAAATATCAACACCGATTAAATAATAGCAGCTTTATTCCTAACATGACATCACACCTTCTGTCTATTTGTTCTGTAACGTCCATGATGCGAGATCTGACTCGCTTTCACGGCGGCAGGAACGAAGTCTTTCCAATAAAAATAAAAAAAAGGAAGCACAAATTCCATAAAACTTCAAGTTACAGCTTTTAACCTAATTCATTTCCGTGCCTTCGGATCAATAAGGTATTAAAACAAGGGCATTCATCTAAATCTGTGGCTTTGCTCTAGATCTCCGGTCCGAGCCGGCGTTCCAGATCAATCGACACCCTCGGACCGGTGTGAGGACGGATGAGGCGGAGCGATACGTAATGACGGATGAGACGTTTTGTTTTTGTTTCCCTTCTACAGGTACGGTGATGACCCCAAACTACCTGCGATCCCCTAAAATCAGCGTGTCGCCTTTCTGCGACTGCAGCAACAGCGGCAACAGCAAAGAGGACTGCGAGCGGTTCACGGAGTTCTTCACTGACAACGCCTGTCTGCGTGAGTAACTCCGCGTCCCTCCTCCTCCTCGTCTGATTATTCCTACGCCGTATCTCGGCGGGTTTGATCTCCGCGAGCTTTCAGTCTCCGGTCCTTCTTTACGCTTTGTGTTTCCCGCATCCTTCGTTCGTCTTCACGTCGTCTCTAACTGACACTTTTCTCCTGAAACCTGTCAGATCCTGTTCTCTGGCGAATTTCCTCGTATGATTTCACGTCTTTCCCTCGACATCTCAATACCGCTAGGTTTCTGCGGAGGAACCTCGGCAGCATCGCGGTTGTAGTGGCTGTTGCCGTGGAAGCGTTGAAACCAAATAGAAATAAAACTTTTTAAATGGAATCAGCAATAAAACAGGACCCTATTCCAGTGATTATAACATTATTATTATTTTGCCTACATTTAAAAATAAATAAATAAATAAATAAATAAATAAATAAATAAATAAATAAGAATACTGAATTAACAATGCTGTTTATATTATTTAATTATTATTAAATATTATTAAAATGATTCTTTTTTTTATCATTAAAATATATTAATATTAAGTATCATGACATAACATTTTTTTTTTCATTTTTCCTAAGCATATCTTTTTTCTTTTTTTTTTTCTTTTTTTTAAATTATTATTATGATTTATTTTTCGTGACGATAATCACCTCAGTCCCGTCCAGACTAACCAGATGTTCTTTATTCCTTTCGCTTTTTTCCCGCACACACTCTCCCCAGATTCCCTCTCAGTACCTGTCACGTCTCGGCGTAGTTTTAATTAAACAGAACCCAGTGTGAGGCGAGACGGATAAAGGAGGTTCTGGAGCGGCTACAGATCTTCTCAGGATGCTGCGGTTTGGGCCGCTAAGGAGTGAATTGGGGTAAAAAAAAAATAGAAAGCAGAGATGTGTGTTTTATCTCTGAGATTCGTTCCTGGATGTCTGACACCGAAGGCCATTTTCCTGCAGGTCTCTTGCTGTCATCCTCTCTGTCTCTCCTTCGCTTTTTTAGCTTCCTGTCCTCATCTGTCTAGCAAACACACGCGTCATCTCTCTGCTCTCTGCCAGGTCACGGCAGCATGAAAACACTCACGAAGACGCTCACATCAGTCTCTTTCCTGTTGCCCCTTGGGTTCCTGTAAAGGTGGATACTAGGGCATGAAAAAAAAAAAAAAAAAACAGACAGCTCTCCACTTCTCTCTCACTCTCTCTCTCTCTCACTCTCTCTCTCTCTCTCTCTCTCTCTCGTGTCTCATTAGGCGAGCTGAGTGTTAAACACACTGACAGGTGTTCTGGAGCCGTCAGAGAGGGAGCTTTTCTGCCTCGTTCTTGTCTGTCTGTTCCTGGAGCTACTGTATGGCTGTAAAGCAATCTGAGGCAGACAAACAGCACAGTGCTGTAGCTTTAGATCGCTCAGATAGATCGGTAAATATAAAGGTAGGTAAATAGCTAGAGTAGAGATCCAAATATATCTCTTGGGAAAGGAAGAGGATATGGGGAAAGAAAGCTAGTTCTGTCAGGACCACTTTGTCAAATGACAGTTTATTAGATGATATGCATACAGTTAGTGTTGGCGGTACAGTACGGTTCTGTTCGGGGCAGGAATCCACGCGCCCGTCCGAGCGCATGCATGGACCGAGCGGGGAGAGCAGCAACTAGAAAATAGGATAGACCCCCTGTATAACAGAAACATTAGTCATGCATAGAGGTTTTTATTGTTGTTGAAAATAATAAATGAATAATTGGATAAATAAATAATGAAATAATTAGAGGGAGAGAGAGAGAGAGAGAGAGAGAGAGAGAGAGAGAGAGAGAGAGAGAGAGAGATCTGTGGAGATTTAAGACGTAAACCGGTACAACGAACACAGGTTCCGGCATGGTGGAGTCGGGGTTGTAGGAGGGAGTTTAAGTCGCAGCAGCAGCGAAGCGCTAAAAAGTGGCCCAATGAATGGGGATTTAAATGGTCGGGTAATATGGATGTCATAACCGGATCGGTGCGCGTCGTGGACAGCTGATTGACAGCTGATGCACGCTTGACGACGTGGCCTGCCAGAACTAACGCGATGCTTGATTTCTCCGTAGCTAGTTCTGGACTAATTAGCTTACTTCGTTTACTTGTGATGTCACAACGTACCGTGGCTAACGATCATGAGAAGAATGGTAATAATGAAAAAGTCTAAAACTTAAGACATGTCATGATGTCATGATGAAGGAAGATTTAAGCGTGGTTTAGGAAAAACTAGCTAGCTAGCCGTTTAATTGTAGTGGGTTTGCCGAGACGAGTTTTTTAACAAGGTATTTTTATACGCAGGTTTATTCTGACTCAGACTAGGCTTGAGTGCACTAGGAAGCAGACACAAGAGGCGTCACTGATTATGGTGATACGGATGTCTTCCTCACAGACCTGTTATCATCATCATCATCATCATCATCATCATCATCATCATCATCATCATCATCATCATCATCACCTCTGCCAGGATTTCTGAGCTTAAAATACAAAATATGTCCACAGGAAAGAGCTGAAAGTTGAGACAGAGGCTGACTTCATTCTTACCCAGACAAAAGAAAGCCACGGAATATACGGGAAGATACGAGGAATAAGCCTACGTTCATAAACAAAACAAACAAAGAACATTTTGCAAACCCGTGTGAAGGACGTGTTACTATAGAAACATATCTAGAAGGTTCGACTGCATCGTATAGAAAGTTTGGCTGCAAGTGCTATTTAATTTACCGTCACTTCTGCTGCTGTTCAAAAGAAAAAAACTGAAACTCACAAAGTGTTACTATGGTAACGGAAGAAATCCCTTCAAAAATGTTTCTTTGGCGTCCTTGAAGAAGATGTTTCTCATGACGATAATATGCGTTTCGACCCAACCGCACAGAAACGGGAAGGATTGTCGAGCGTCGTATTACTGACAGCGAGAAAGCAGGAGAGATCGGGCCGGTCGGAACAAGCGCGGCATTAATTATTAACCGACGAGTCCAGATTATTTCCGTCGTGATTGATGCTCATGGACAACGAACAGTCGATCATCAGAATGTCTCGATGACATCCGGGACAATCGGCGGCGCTTAATCATCGGCGTGATTCAATATTTACCTGGACTGTATTTACTCAGCTGAAGGTTAGCGTCGAAGGGTGTCAGGGACAGATTTTAGATATCCGTGTGAACGTCGGTGTTTATCTCGCTAATACAAACACAACTCGCTCTGAGACAAGAGTATGTACTTTGCTCAAAATACATGTTTCAGACATCGATCTGGAGCCTCGACGAAGGTCGATAAAGACCGATGAAAAATCTCAGATGTCACGTACACGTGAAAACGATCTCCTCTCTGAGTATATTCGACACTTCGATAAGTCATAAGTCCCGTTCCAGAGAGGGTTAAATCGCCACTCGTTCGTCTGAGTCGTCCGGTTTTCTGCTCGTGTGAACGAATCCCAGTCTGTCGTTTGAAATTTAATCAGTATTTAGATATACTTTAGGTTTACACAACAATCTACCAGGATCTACTATCTTCCAGTTGCTCGTGTCTGAGATTGCTGCATGTACAAGTACAATAAAATCCACACAGGAACAAACTTTATAGCTGTTTTAAATAGAAATGTTTCATGTTTTATACATAAATGCACTTATTTCTGCACTAAGTAGATAATAAACACCCAGTTTGCACATTCTCATTTGCTTTTTAATACTTTTTTTTTTAATCCTATTCATTTATTTTCATTCTTTCGGTCTCTGTGGTGTCTGGCACCGTGATAATAAGCCGAGAGACGCGAAGCGAAGGTTTATGGCTTGGCCAATAAAAATTCGGGGTGGGATTTTCGATCGTTGTACACGTCTGATGTAGAATAAAATTTCATCATCGCCTTGGAGTTAGAAGCAAAGTAAGCCATAATACTCTTTTGACAAAAATAAATAAATAAATAAATAAAAACAATTGTTGTTCAGCCTTAGTGCTGCTTTTTCAACGACTCAAGCCATCAATAACAGATGAACCGATGATAATCGTTTGGTTCTAATTTCCCGTACAACGTTTCACATTTCATAACTGTTCATTAATAAAAAAAAATAAAAAAAAACAGAAAAGAAAATGCAATGCATCCCAATGAGAAGGAGATTTCCTTTCACTACCCTGAAGTTTCTCCTGAAAATCAGCGACGTGTCAAAAGTTTCTTGACGAGTGATGAAATCTAAAAATTCCATCCGGTGAAGAAATTTTAAATCTTCAGTGAAATGTGATTTAAACAGTGAAAACAGATTTGAGAATGAATAAATAAATACACAAATAAATAAATAAATAAATAAATACAATAAAATAGAATAAAATCAATCAATCAATCAATCAATAAAAGCAACCATGAATCAGCTGAATGTTGACTGTAGTTTAACTTAATCTATAAATGAATAAGGGTTTGGACTAAATAAATAAATAAAATAAATAAATAAAAATAAATAAATACAATAAAAATAAAATAGAATAAAATAATCAAATAAATAAATAAATACATAAATAAATAAAATGCAATGAAATAAAATGCAATAAAATAATCAAATAAATAAATAAATAAATAAAAGCATGAATCAGCTGAATGTTGACCATATTTTAACTTGATATATAAATAAATAAGGGTTTGGACTAACAGAGTTCACTCTAACGCTAGAGGTCTATCGAATTCTGCAGGTAACGCCATCCAGGCGTTTGGAAACGGGACGGACGTGAGCGTGTGGCATTCGTCTGCAGTGCAGAGCACCACGGCCGCCATCACCCCATCACACAGAGGCCGAGGACGTGAGAAATCCTCCAACTCCCTGGACTCGGACTCGCACGGCAGCCACGTGAACCTTGGAGATACTTCGATGTATCAGTTCTGTGGAAACCTGCAGGTCAGTCCCGGGGTTCCTCTGAGAGGGAGCCGAGGTGGGAGAGTTATATATACTGTAATTACTCTGTATTTAATAAACCTTTTGATTACTAGTCAATTTTATATATATCCTTGACATGTTACAGTGCTAGAAAATAAAGAAAGCACTGCATGCATTAATAGTCCTTTTATTTCCAGTAATCTTCATTTTAAGCCTCGGATCGGAGAAAGAGAGAATATCTCTTCGTCGTCTTGGATTCGTTTTCGAAGTAAAAATTACAGATCGCAAAAAAATCCGACAGAACAAATAATAAAACTACACCGAACTACAAAAAGAGCAGCGCCGCTCTTCCCAGATACCGACTAAGCAACATTTTCATATCTTAATGGTGATAAATGATGCAACATTTAGACGTACTGAAGCATTCGTTTCCATTTCTTTTACCCGAGCGATAGGTCGAGACCTCTCTCCAGAAGTGAATCATAAATTATAAAGAGTTTTTGTAGAGTATCAGATGCTGCTTTATCATCCTGGACTTTGGCTCTGTCAGTTCCACCATCACACACACACACAGGAATCCATTCATTATACTGTCACCAAACCTCTTATAAAAGCCGGTGTTCCTCCAATATTCATGTTTTACCTCACAGTTGCTGAGAGAGAGAGAGAGAGAGAGAGAGAGAGAGAGAGAGAGAGAGAGACCATGCCAGACACACTAACAGAAGCTCTTGCTCATCTGCATAAAACTCATTTCCCCCGAGCTCGAGGCCAGATTTCACCAAGCCAGCGCCAAGCTGCCACACGGTGTACTGATAACGTCTGGAGGGTTGAAATGATTTTCAACAGGGCACGAGACGGTGCGAACTCATTAAATCTTTCACACGATCGATTCACTCTTTTGTTTAGAGCGCCACGTCTACGCCGTACAGTAACGGACCGGAGGTATTTACCGTAGTAAAGTAAAGCCGGAACGATGACCGAAACATTTTTTGCGGTTGTCGTCGGACGTAAACATACAGCTTCACGGAGGCGTGCACTGTATGTAAAGGTGGAAACTAATTAACATCTTATTTATCATTTCGTTCGCGGCTAAGTACTGTACTTCACTCATTAGCTGGGCTTCGAACCCTGAGTCTGGAGAGGATTCATTAATATTATACTCTAAACTCTGAGCAATGGAACAGTCACAGTCGCCGGCGTCGAAATACGAATAACGTACAATACGATACAAATAGCCGTCGGGCAAAATCTACAAAGCTACAGTACATACATGAGGGGCAAGTGGTGGTTCAAGTGGTTACGGTGCTGGCTCGTTGATTGGAGGATCAGGGGTCAAGCCCAAACACTTCCAAGCTGCCACTGTTGGGCCCTTGAGCAAGGCCCTTAACAATCTGACCCCAGTTAAGATATGTGAAGGAAAGGCTTCTGCTTCGCTACACAACAGATTAAGTCTTGAACCGAATTAGACGATTCGTGGCCAAAGTAAAGACTAAACGTCCGGACGGTGTGATGTTACCTTCACCGCTCTGAGAAGAACAATGACGTCCTGCTCTATTTTCGATCCGTTTCTAGTTAGTTTAATAACTGGCATGTGGCAGCCTAGTGGTTAAGGTGTTGGGTTACCAATCGGAAGGTTGTGAGTTTGATCCCAGGTCCACAAGGCTGCCACTGTCGGGCCCCTAAGCAAGGGGCTTAAACCTCGAAGATGCTTAAAGTTGCTGTAAATGTGAATTGTTCAGCATATTTTCTCTCAAATGGAGGAACGGCTTCAACAAACTTAGTCATGGGCTCCAGATACACACAACGTTGTGACCACAATCTAAGTACCTCAACACTATGAACTACTATCTCGGTGTCAGTGTATTAATTCGTAGGCAAGCACAAATATAAAGCCAGTGTGTCATCGTGTAATTTTACAGCATTAGCATTAGCATTTTGCTACACAGTTCTCTTTAGCGGACTGATTATTTAAGACCCTACACACCGCAGACTACTGCTTCGGACCCGATCTAAGGAAACACTACCGGAGGATTTTCCAGAACCTCTGGCAACCTCGCGAGTCAGTACGAAATCCCGCTGCACTCATTTGTGTCATATTTAAGGTGGATGGTGCTGCGTTTAAAGCCGGCGCATTAAGCCGAGCTGCATCTGCTCTTCTATAATGTCTGTAATAAACAAAAAGACACAGCAGCAGAAAGACGAGGAGAAAACATGCACTCAGACACTTTCCACCTAAAAGTTTCCTTGAGGTTTGTTTGTGGTGATTAGGGTTCCTCAGTTTCCTCTAATTTACCTCCATTTCCTTTTCATAACTCAGCTTTTCTGTGCTTTTAAGAGTGTCCAGATTTTTGAGTGCATTCAAGTACACTTTGGAGCCGAGAAATTGCTAGGACATGCCATAACTCTCTCTCTCTCTCTCTCTTCTCGAGATAAGAGAGAGGGAGAGCGAGAGACAGCATAGAGAGGGAGAGGGGAGAGGAGGAGAGAGAGAACGAAAAGAGGGAAGGGGAGAGAGCGAGAGAGAGAGAGAGAGAGCAAGAGAGAGATAGAGAGAGAGAGAGAGAGAGAGGGAGAGCGAGAGAGAGAGCGAGAGAGGAGAGAGAAAGCGAGGGGAGGGAGAGAGAGAGAAGAGAGAAAAAAGAGAGAGAGAGAGGGAGAGAGAGAGAGAGAGAGAGGGGACGAGAGAGAGAGAATAGACAAAGAGGGAAGGGGAGAGAGAGAGAGACACAGAGAGAGAGAGAGAGAGAGAGAGAGAGAGGAGAGGGAGAGAGAGAGAAGGAGTGAGAGAGGAGAGAGAGAGAGGAGAGAGAGAAAAAAGGAGAGGAGAGAGGAGAAGAGGAGAGAGGAAGAAGGAGAGAGAGAACAGACGAAAAGAGGGAAGGGGAGAGAGAGGGAAGAGAGAGAGGGGAGAGAGAGAGAAAAGAAAGAGGAGAGAGAGAGAGAGAGAGAGACGAGAGAGGAGAAAAAAGAGAGAGAAATAAGAGAGAGGGCGAAAAAAAGAAGAGAGAACAAGAGCGAGGGAGAAAAAAAGAGAGAGAGGGAGCGAGCGGGAGAGAGAGAGCGGGAGAAAAACAGAGAGAGACAAACGCTAGAGAGATGGCGAACAACAGAGCGAGACAAAGAGCAGAGCGGAGAAAAAAAGAGAGAGAGGGAGAGAGCGAGGGAGCTCTAGAGTGTATACAACAACGGCATGTCTCTCTCCCCCTCTCTCTTTCTACCCCCCCTCTCTCTCCCCCTCTCTCTTTCTACCCCCCCCCCCCTCTCTCTAGGCACAGAAGCTGAAGACCAACCAAACAATAGATGTGGTTTGTGTGGTAAGTCATTTTCACAACATTAAACTCATTTGTATCTGACAGATTGCCGGGAATTCTGCCTTAAATATGCGTTAAAGCTTCAGTGCTTCGTTAAAGTTAGTTTACCGAAATGTTTAACCAAGTTATTTCTAAAACTCAGGACGTTTGGAGTGAATGAGCGGATCGTGTTGTAGTCGGTGTTGTATGCTCCGTCGTCCCACCACGTCGTCGATCATTTATCCAGCATAGCACATCCTGAACATGATATTTTCTATTCTGTCCTGTCTGTTCTGATCTGTATCTGTAGCTCCAGTATCAGAAATAAAACCTGAGAGAAGCTGATAACTAAAAGATGCTCGTTGTCTTGTGATGATCTGGTGGAAAGTTCCACTCGATCGTTGACCTCGCCCTCGAGCGAACTTCCTGCTTGTGGGCTTTGTAGTGCAAAATGCTGAACTGGATGTGTTTCTTATCTTTTGGCTTTTAAAGTTCAGTAAATGTCATTGTACATAATAAAAGCAGCATTACACACCGGAGTGACATTTAGTGCTACTGCGGCGTGACCAAACAGCCTTAAAAACACACACACACACACACACACACACACACACTTAGCCTGTACGTTCCATTACGGCATTATTCATCTTTATCTGTGTCATGTATATCAAACACAAAGTGGAATTTTTATTTCACTCCTTAACTAAAAGCGCATCAGCATCAGTCACTTTATAGTATTCCGAGACTCTAGCGCCGTGGAGGTCCGATCTGACGGAGCGGTGAAGATGTGTAAAAAGTTTTAGTTGGAGAAAAATGAAGCGCCGCATTTGGAAGAGTGTTTCCAGACGTGGAGCTTCCGAACGTCCTCAAAGCAACACCACGAGGAGCGACACCACACACACGGACCAGGCTGTCTGATTATTTTAACTTAGGTTTTTGAAAAATCTCAGACAGGGGTTAAGGGGCAAGTCGTGGCCTAATGGTTAGAGAGTCTGACTCGTAATCATAAGGTTGTGGGTTCGAGTCTCGGCACTTGAGCAAGGCACCGAACCCCCTCAACTGCTCCCCGGGCGCCTCAGCGTTAATGGCTGCTCCGGGTGTGTGTTCAAGGTGTGTGTTTGTGTGTTCACAGTGTGTGTGTGTGTGTGTGTTCAATGCTGTGTGTGTGGGTCAAATGCAGAGAACGAATTCTGAGTAATTCTGAGTACACTTTCTGATCTGACTCAGAGTCACGTTCCTATTTCGTTCCTAATCTCCTTCATGTCTTTGTCAGGATCCTCAGATCGACAACCCCAGCTCCTCCAACTCCATCTCGGGGAACTCAGCATCTCCGCCAGGCTTTAGTGCTCCGCTTCTCCTGCTGCTCAGCTCTTTGCACTGCTCCCTGACGCTCCTGTCACCCAACCCGGCACTGCTGTGGTAGCCACCCGGCCGACGCACCACGTGGACGCTCGTAATTTGTATTAAAAAAAAAAAAAATCTCGGATATATGTTCCAGGTGTCCCTGTTGTAATCACGTCCTCTCACTGTCTCCTCTGTATTTTTACAGCTCTGAGTTTTCTGAGCTTCGGTTGATGCGAAAGTGATTTTTGGTGTAATCCGAGTTTTATTTTTTATTATTTTTTTTTCCTTTTGTACCTGGAGATGAACGGCGGAAAAAAAACAAACGTCCGCGCGGCTTTCGAGACGTACGACGATCCGGTCTCGTAGCCGAAAGACGTGAGATCTCTTAAGTGTTTGACGAATCTCATCCGTGTTACTCGCGTACTGTACGTCGTGTGTCGTATTACGTGCGTCGACTTTTAAGAGGCACGCGAATCGAAGGCTCGCTGCGAGGTTTTGTCAATTTCAAGCCTTTTTAAACACACATACAGTAGTGTCAGAGACTTGGAGTAACTTTCCGACGCGTGCACAAAAAATCGCTTTGTTCGCTGGGATTTCTGTTGTGCATGATTCTTCTTATATCTCCGACGACCGCTTTCATAGCTTTAATCCGATTATTTTCGTGCGACGTAGCTATTCGTACAGTACATGTACAGTATATATATATATATATATATATATATATATATATATATATATATATATATATATATATATTTTGAGATCCTGCTTTGGGTCAGGAAGACTGTGCCTGGGTCATGTTGAGCTGAGTGCCTCCAAGTCTATAAACAGTCACCACTGGTGTATATATACGACTTCCTCAAACTCACATCCTCTGTTATGAAACTTCACCGTAATCGTAGCCGTCACCGGTCTGAACTCGTCCGTCCTCAAAGTGCACCTTTATAATGCCTTTAAAGTGTAAACCGTCTTTGGGCCCCTTTCGTCCAAATCAGAATCTTTATATGTATTAAATGAAGTTTTTTTTTTTTTGTGTGTGTGTGTGTGTGTGTGTGTGTGTGTGTGTGTGTGTGTGTGTGTGTTCCAGAGACTGCGTTACGGCCGTATGCTGAACTCAGATCTCGATCCTAACCGATCCGAAGGTTCGACTTTACAGTTTCCTTCGAAACGAACTCGAAGCATGTTTCGGTTTCGACAGCTGTTGCACATTTGAAGCATTTATGACATGAAGTTTGGCTTTTTTTTTCTTTCTTTCTTTTTTAAGGATGAATTATTTACACAAGAAATGCATTTAGGCATCGCTCTCTTTATTTACTGGGCATCATGATGTTTACTCGATATCTCAATTTAATCGGACGGAGAAAATCCTCCTACTGCATATGAGGTCATAATGACTTGTTCAGATTAAGGTATATAGATACACACACACACACACACACACACACACACACACACACACACACACACACACACACTCCACCTTTAATGACGACTGCCCCAAAGTGAACAACAAAGGTTTAACTGAATACTTAAGTATTGTTCAATGGTATAAGAAAGAACGGGGGGAAAATAATATTTTTGTATCTTTTGCATTGTTTCTTTTACCACAAAACTCTTCTTCGTGCTATCCATGATGTTATATGGATTATAAGCATTACAGTAAAGCTTTTAGAGGTGGCGTTATCAGGTCTATCTGAGCATATTAGGGGCAGATGTATCGCCCTGATGTGGTGTTAGGGCTACACTGAGTGTACAGAACAATATCACAGTGATCTTTGGGATGGTGGATCGTTCCTGATACTCCCTTATTTTATCTTCTCTCTCGATACATTTACACCGCTTTGAGACCGGAGAATGTACGTAAATACAGTACCATCGAGGATTAAGCTAATTATTTGTAAGCTAATTATTTTACTGAGTTCGTAATACTTTAAATAGCAATTTGAAGGGTTTTTGTTGTATTTATTTTCTTTTTTTGGGGGGGGGGGGGGGCACGATGCCTTATTGGTTAGCATGTTCGTCTCACACCTCCAGGGTTGGGGGTTCGATTCCCGCTTCTGCCTTGTGTGTGTGGAGTTTGCATGTTCTCCCCGTGCCTCGGGGGTTTCCTCCGGGTACTCCGGTTTCCTCCCCCGGTCCAAAGACATGCATGGTAGGTTGATTGGCATCTCTGGAAAATTGTCCGTAGTGTGTGAGTGAATGAGAGTGTGTGTGTGTGCCCTGTGATGGGTTGGCACTCCGTCCAGGGTGTATCCTGCCTCGATGCCCGATGTCGCCTTAGATAGGCACAGGCTCCCCGTGACCCGAGAAGTTCGGAATAAGCGGTAGAAAGCGAGTGAGTGTTTTATTTTGCACCGACACCCCAGACACCTACTGTACTGTATCTGACACATCGATCTGTTTCGAAGTCGACGCTGAGCTTCGATGCGTATTCGTCTGTAAACGTCCAGTTCCCGGGTTGCGTCACCGATCAGACCAGAGAGAGTAAAATAAAGTAAAAAATAAAATCTAGGAAAAGATTCGAACATGCTACTCGATCTCCATGAGCTGCCTTCAGCATGATAGTTTAGATAACCGCAAACGATCGACTGCAACGAGCCACGACTTTAGACAGAACTTTTTTCCAGAGTTGACCGTCGCTAGTTTGCATCCTCACGGGTCATGGCTCGAAAGATCGTAGCGCTTAAGCCGCAAAAACACCTGCCTGCACGAGCGCTTTCATCCGTTTTCCATCTCTTTCACTTATCGAGATTAAAGGAAATAAAGCACACTTTCCAGTGTTCTGAGCACTCAGTGTATCCTCAACACCTGATTCTGCTTTGTGCAAAAAATAAAAAATTCAAATAAAAAAAAAACATTAATAATTATAAAAAAAAAAAAAAAATACACACACCTTCACACACCCACATTATAAAGGTTGATAAAATGAAAGACTTGTTCTGGTTTATAAATAAAGCCCACCCCTCCCGATATATTTCTTCCTAGCTTGTGAAAATGTACAAATAAATATTCTATGAAAACTGATTAAAATGGTGATTCATCCAACCAGATACTGTGGTTCTTTTTTCTTTCTTTTCTTTAGCTTTGGGTGACACTGGTAGACATCGGCAGATGTTGTGGAAGGTGAAACGGTTCGAGGACAACAGATTATGTAACTGTAGTTATGGAGGATGCTTCTGAACTGTTTTCCTTTGGTTTTATAAAATCATACAGCAAAAGAAAACAAAAAAGTTTACAGTAAAAAAAAAAAACGCTACCTTTGGACAGAATGTACTGTATAATCGTATAATCTATATTTGTGTAGAACTTTTGTGGATTATAACTACAGGAGTCTGTAAAGGTGTAATAATAGCAAAAGGAAGTTAAATACAGGGAAGTTCAAAGCTGTGGGAATCTTTATAGAGGTAATAAAAGCTCAGTGTGCCAAGCCAAGGCGCAAACAATAACACACCAGGACGTAGTATATAAAGGAACTAAGGTACAGTATTCACTATCTCTAATGTGGGGGGGCACGGTGGCTTAGTGGTTAGCACGTTCGCCTCACACCTCCAGGGTCGGGGGTTCGATTCCCGCCTCCGCCTTGTGTGTGTGGAGTTTGCATGTTCTCCCCGTGCCTCGGGGGTTTCCTCTGGGTACTCCGGTTTCCTCCCCCGGTCCAAAGACATGCATGGTAGGTTGATTGGCATCTCTGGAAAATTGTCCGTAGTGTGTGTGTGTGTGTGTGAATGAGTGTGTGTGTGTGCCCTGTGATGGGTTGGCACTCTGTCCAGGGTGTATCCTGCCTCGATGCCCGATGAAGCCTGAGATCAGGCTCCCCGTGACCCGCGAAGTTCGGATAAGCGGTAGAAAATGAATGAATGAATGAATGAATGAATGAATGAATGAATGAAATTCTAATGTAAATCAGGCAAGGTGAGGTTTCAGGTGTGGGGAAAAAATGTCACCCTTGTTCCTATTAGAAAGGGATTTTTCTACCTGCCTGTTTAAACTACAAACCTGCACAGAGACATCCGCATAGGAACCGACCGAAACTGATGGCAAAGCATCGGTAACTTACTAAAAATCCTGTCCGTCGCTAACATTTAGCTTTTAAAACTAACCATCAGTGCTGATGTGCTTCAGTTTTCCTAATTATCCACTTTTAATAGTTCGGTCTTATGTTGATCTATGGCTAAAGATCGGGGCCCGTTTTCATAAACTAGGAATCTTATCTCACGAGCGATTCGGGACCAATCTCGACTTTGATCTTAGATAGGAGGCGGGGCTAAACTCATTACGGTAATCCCTCGCTACTTCGAGGTTCAATCAAGTTTCGCGGCCTCAGTGCATCACTGATTTTTCAAAAATATTCATCAAAAAATTTTAATAAAAATGGTTTCCCAGGATGCCAGACAAAAAGTGAAACTCTCTCAGAGGCTTTGTACATAGACGAGGCACATGATTGGTTCCCGGCGCATCGTACCCTCTCCCAGCTTCTTTCCTTGTTGTATCTCGCCACTCTCGTTCACGCTGTCGACTGTGTCTCGTGTATTGTGTTCGAAATTAGCTTCTCGTTAAGCCCTTACGATCCTAAGCGCCGTGCCCCTGAGAAAGATTCCTCTAGTGAGCCCAAGAGGAAGAGGAAGATGATGACCATCAGTGAAAAGGTCAAACTTAAGGCCAATCCTACTTCACGGATTTTCACCTATCGCGAGGGGTTCCGGTCCCCATAAACCGCGATAAACGAGGGATCACTAGGTATGAGAAATTCTTTTGAAGACTGTGATTGGTTGTCCAATTAAAAAAAAAAACAAAAAAAAAAACAAAGGAGCGCTTTTAAACTATGCTTTATTATAAGACTTTAAATTTGTGTCTTTAATATGATTGGTCACAAAAATGATCCCTACACAATCTAATCTGTATCATCTTAATTAACTCTCTATCATTATAAAATATTAGATGCAATACATTTCTTCACCGTCTTCTCCTTTTGGCTATTTTGTCCTCTGATAAAGAAACTCTTACTGTAAGTCTCTTAAAAGTCCTCATCTCTATGCGCAAGATCACGCAAAAGGAACTTGTATGTAAAGTAAGGAACATTAAGGTCGCCATCGTGTTTTGTAATGACGAGCCTTAGTTACGGAAAGAAATGTAATTCATCTTAAAGGAACTCGTCCTAAAAAGTAATAGCCGGCGAAATCTGACGCATCGTAGAACTGCGTTCGTTAAAGTTTATTCATTAAAATCTGAATCTGTTTGTTCTGACAAAGTTTTTGTCCAAACAATGTTTTTTTTTTTGAGGAAAAAGACTTTCCAGTGGCTTCAGTACAAAAGTTTAGGGGATGAATTGTTCAGAAGTAATAATTTATTAGTAATAAGAAGCCACTGTTGATAATATAGTAGTGATAATTGGCGGTGTAACAGGGACGCCTTAGGAGTCTGGGGATGCTGGGTAAACACAACGACCACCAAAACACTCTCATAATGAACAGCCACCTCATGCAAGTCTAATCGCCAAGCTTCGGGCTACAACGTTTTGTGGAAAATGAAAAAAAAAAAAAAGATATTTGCGATGTGAATATTTGTCTTTATTTGAATACGCTCCGTCTGTGTGTACTGTATGTCCTTTAAACACCACCTTGATGTTTGTGTTGGATTTTCACAGAAAGGAGGAACAAAAAAAGAAATCTTTTGCTCTTCTCCATAATTGATTTCCCTTTATTAAGCCCAGTTACCTGGGAGAAAGAATCCTACGCTGTTAGTAAGATTAGGGAAATTAGTTGGTTTGAGTTATAAAGATTATTTCGTTAAAAACGTTGTTGTTATGGAGTGCTTTTAAAGTAGAACATGCGACCTAGAAGTTTCCCATATCGGCAGTTTAAAACAGGAACAAATTTGCTTTACGGAGATTCTTAAACACTACAAGTATAATGCCGCTCCTTAATAAATAAAAAAGTGCTATCCTTGGCGGGGGGGGGTCACGGTGGCCTCACACCTCCAGGGTTGGGGGGGTCGATTCCCGTCTCTGCCTTGTGTGTGTGGCGTTTGCATGTTCTCCCCGTGCCTCGGGCGTTTCCTCCGGGTACTCCGGTTTCCTCCCCCGGTCCAAAGACATGCATGGTAGGTTGAAATTGTCCGTAGTGTGTGAGTGTGTGAGTGAATGAGAGTGTGTGTGTGTGTGTGTGTGTGTGCCCTGTGATGGGTTGGCACTCCGTCCAGGGTGTATCCTGCCTCGATGCCCGATGACGCCTGAGAAAGGCACAGGCTCCCCGTGACCCGAGAAGTTCGGATAAGCGGTAGGAAATGAACGAATGAATGTTATCCTTAGCAAGTAGCTGGGTTATAAATGGAATAAAACATATTGGCGAATGCTAGACTTGGAAAAATTTCCCCCGAAGTCTAGTATAAAGATCGTTGTGTTAATTCCTTACTCAGTTTGTCGTCGTCGTCGGATGTGCCAAAACGACCAGTCAATTGTCTTTCTAAACTTTTTTTTTTCTTGCCGTTGTCGTTGAGACAAACGATCTCTTATATGTCATAGTCCATGATGTAACCTCAAAAGGAAATAAACCATCGCTGTGACACTCGAGCAGCATGATGCCGTGACTTAGTTGAGAAACATAAAGACCGGTCTTTTACAGCGATGATGAAGCATATTGTGCAGACCACAGAAGAACTAGAGGGCCATTCTTCTCACGGTGTGGGTGTATGTGACCCTGAAACAACTCCATCCTTTGTAGTCCACTTGATCCTCCACCATCAGATGAGGACAATTACCAGGCATAAGTGGAACATAATTGTGTAAAGATTGAGGTTACAAATGAGTCCATCCATCTTCTGTGTCGAGGTCAGGTTGGAATGAGGGTATTCAAACACGATGGACCGCGAGTCATGATGCACTGTAATGCTAGTCTTATGAACGCTGAATGACTAAGAAAACATACACCGGAAAATGGGTCGTCAAAGGTTCTTCTACAACAGCTTCCATACACTGATAGATATAGCCAAGTCAGAAAAGTACTATATATAACTCAATAAAAAAAGGATCCAAATGCATTTTAGGTTTTGAGAGCTACAATAAAGAGAGACTTCTGTATCACTAGGTTTAGGGACATTGATGCCCCTTTTCCCACCGAGGCAGTTCGAGTGCAGGTTCGGAGCCTAATTTAGAACCAGTTCTTTCTGTTTCGACCGCCAAAGCATCGGCTCCGAACCAGGAAAAGTGGTTCTTAAGTAGCACCAAAACGTTGCTGGTCTAGACTTAAGAACCGCTTGCGTCAGGAGCTGTGGGCGGGGCTACTGTTAGCGTGTTTGATAATGTACCTTAAGTATACTAATGTTTAATACACTTTTACTTTACCTCGATATGATACATTATCAGCACACATGATAGTAGGTAGCTACATGCTAAGGCTAAATTTGTTTCTTGTTTCTGTGTTGACGAGCCGCACGTACACGTTTTATTCGCCGCGTTTGGATGCCGATGTAGGTTCGCAAAGCCATGAACATTAACAGTAAAGCAACATCCGCCATTGTTGTTGTGTTTGTGTTTGCCGCTGCTGCGCTAACGTTGCTGGGACACGTGACACGTATACAGTGACGTCACACTCGGCGCTGTGATGCTCTCTAGCCGGTGGAAAGGCAAACCGGTTCTTAGAAGGTTCGCCAGTGGAACCAACTTTGAACCAGCACCAGCGCTAGCTCTGAACCAGCACCCGGTTCTTTCCGGTGGAAAAGAGGCATTATTTATATGAATTTATAAGAACTAATATCTCATTAAAAAAATGAGTTACTGTAGTGATTTCTCTGTGCATTGTGCATGTTGCTCCCTACTTACATCATAAATCAGTAGAATGTTCTAAAATAATTTTAAATAAACTCCATTACCGATTGACAACTTGGCAAAAAAGTAAAAAGCCTGTCATGTGTTTGCCCGTAGTTGCTTTTCAGTCGTTGCTGCTTCCATATGCTAAGCTTCTGCGTACCCCTACTGTCAGACATCAGCACAGATGGCCACACGCATACGACTGTAAGGCAAAACCAGGTTTACTTCAGATGTTGACCCACGGGGTTTTACTGCTTCTGAAAAACGATCCGAACGCCTCTCCGTGCAGTGAAACATTTAAACAGCTGTCTGCAATAACTAAACATATAAAGCAATCGTTCGGAAGAACTCGCGGTATTTCCGTGCAAATATTCCCCGGTGAAAATGCAGGGCCTTGTTGTTTTCTATGCTGTAAGATCTACTGTATAAACACACACATTATTCAGCCACACACACACACACACACACACACACACATATACAGTGTATATATATATATTTATGTGGCTGAATTACAACAATTCTGCAAAGACAATGGACCAAAATTCCTCCACAGTGCTGTAACAGACTCATTGCAAGTTATCACAAATGTTTGATTGCAGTTCTTGCTGCTAAGGGTGGACCAACCAGCTATTACACACACTTTTTCACATAGGGCCATTAAGGTTTGGATTTTGTTTTCCCTTTATAATAAAAACTGCATGTTGTATTAACTTGCGTTATCTTTGCCTAATATTTAAATTTGTTTGATGATCTGAAACATTAGTGTGACAAAGATGCAAAAAAAAATAATAAATCAGGATGGCGCCAACACTTTTTCACACCAGTGTATATATACATACAGTACATATATGTTCGCTATCCTGTAGTAATATATAGGCATGCTGGAGTAATGAGCACTGTGGCTTGATAAAGAAATAATCAATAGACAAAAAAAAATGCTGTAATTAAGAACGGTGCGGTTTCAGCTTCGGCGTCATATGAATAAATCAACCACACGATCGTCCACGAATCTGCCTAAACCGCTAACTAGCGATGTGTGACTTCCTGTGATATTTGCCCTATCTGAGAGACGACACAGACTGGAACTTCTAAGAAAAGTGCTCAGTAGGTAAAAGGTAGCATCCTAAAATAAGAACATTACTCCTTCCAAAACGAAAACCACAGATAATGCTGCTTACCTAGAAGGTGTTACATCATCACCTGCAAACCACCTTCCTATGCTCTAGATGGAACCCTCGCCGGAATACTAACACTTCCAGGCCACAACGGAACACTTCCGAGTTCTACTTCCGAGGTTAAACGTGAGGTTTCTTCAATTTTTGAAATCCAATGTCGACATATAAAATCACCAAAACAAACACGCCCCTAACCCAAATGGGTCCCACCCCTGTATCGATAGCTCCGCCCACACATACATACGTAACCCAGGCGACTAACAGAAAGAAACGTGTCTTTATCATAGCTGAAGGGAAGAACAATACGATTGTAGATAAACAAACAAGCAAAAATGACACACAAGCATAAT
Source organism: Tachysurus fulvidraco (assembly GCF_022655615.1). Taxonomy (NCBI): domain Eukaryota; kingdom Metazoa; phylum Chordata; class Actinopteri; order Siluriformes; family Bagridae; genus Tachysurus; species Tachysurus fulvidraco. The sequence continues at coordinate 2,781,022 of NC_062521.1, forward strand.
CATCAAAGGACAAAGGCATATATTAGTTCTGTGTAACAAAGCAAAACCAACGTTACTCACCTATCGAGAAGGAAAAAAGCGCCTCGGCGTCTTAAGTAAAGTCGGCCACATATTCACAGGTCGGAGTTTCCCGAGTCGATAACTCCTGAGCTAAACGCTGTTACTACACAAAACGCGGTTGTAGCTGCCTCTCTACATTACTACATAGAAAAGAGGTGTTATTTGTGTAGTAACAGCGTTTAGCTCAGGAGTTATTGACTCGGGAAACTCCAACCTGTGAATATGTGGCCAACTTCCTGCTCCTTCAGTTCTCTCCAGCGCTGGAAAGCTGATCCTATATTAACACGTCCTACTTCTTGCCTTATCGTAAGTCTTTCTTCTCTTTCTTCTCTATCCTCCATGTCGATGTTAAAACCGCTTTCTGCTAATGTCACACATGCACACCGAACGCTCTCTCTGCCGCATATTGGCAAGCCCCGCCCCTTTCTGCTCATTGGCTACACGTTTGTTTTGATTTTTGTTTATTATCGACCCAACTCGATTTTCTGAAGCATTTCTCAAAAATCGGAGATCCTGCCTTTAAGGACATAAATTCTGCAAATATGCCATGGTATCTTTGTAAAAGATCTTTGTCAGATCATCTGTGTACCAATCGTATGTTAGTCTGCTCACACGTTTTGGATTTACTGCCCTGATTTTCATTAAAACGTAAATGAAGTACTGTAAATGAAGTATTTTGAGTTAGGGTCCTATCTCATTTACACCTTACTGAAGTAGGCGTGTTAGGACATTTACCTCCTTGGACACTTAAGGGATTTTAAACCACCCTCTAAGGTGATGAGGAACTTGGTTTGGTATAAAAAAAAGCACCAAGAAGAACAGGTGAGCTCTCCAGAGGGTGGTGTAATCAGCTAAGCATACCATCCAACCTGAGCCCGTCAACCTGCAAGCGATGCTGGACCAAGGCCAATAAGAAGATGAAGAACCTCAGACATCAAAACAATGGACTCTTCTCTTTGCTGTGGTCAGGGAAGCTCTCTAAAGGCAAACATATACTGTAGAATGAAGCGTGGTTTCTTTCTTAACGGCAGCCACAACACATAGGACTAGAGGTAGAACTTTTTTGAAATCACACACCACCTTTTCTATCTGTACTTCAAATTGCTTTCATATTGTAGCTTTGACTTGGCTATAACGCTCGGGTACACGCGAGGATACTTCTGCTAATTTGAGGGCAGAAACTTGAATAACGAGCCAGGCCTTCTGTTCTATTTGTGTAATTGGGAGAAGACGTGTCGATGCATTTCGCATGCCGCTCGACCTCGTCTTTTGTCGGTAGTAAGCCGATTAAACATGTGCTGCCCAGGTTTAGTCTGATGAGGGATCCAAGAGTGGCTTTACCGAGCGTTCTCTGTTGGATTGAGCTACAACAATAGAGACATGGAATAATTAAAAGATTATCTGGTAAAGCAGCTAGGGGTGCCACAGGGGTGGATGCTTGTTAGTGACTGGAATAGAGGATATTAATTCCTGCTAACAATTTACATGTAGATTTAAATAAATATAAAAATGTGGCTTTAAAACAAACTGAAAAGGCAAAGTGGATTCACATGTGGAGATTTTTCCCCAAATCGGAAAAAAAAAGAGGTAAATTTACGTTTATAAATTTGAGAACAGCCGAACCGGAGTGTCAGCATCGCCGTGCACGTCCGTCATCCACAGTTTTTTTACGTCTCCATTAAGACTCTTACGTGTGGAAAATGCTACAACCTCGTGAACACATCTGCGATGATAAAGACATTCTCTGGGTGACCAAAGATGTCCATCTCGAATGAATTAATTACAAGGCACCATCAAATTGGGGCATAGACGGTCAGAAGGCTAAACGCTCCTTAGCTAATGGAACGTCAAACCCGTTAACGCAAGGTTTGCTCGGACAATTACCCCTCATGATCGCTGCCATTTCCTAAATGGAAGCACACGAATAAGTGGCATAAACACTTTTAAACTTAAAGGTTCATTCATATTCTCTGACAACGAATTCTCAAATCTGATTGGTCGGAAAGACTCGGAATAAAAATTTTGGAGCCAGTTAATGAAAGTTGAGGAGTTTAAACTGTGCTGTTTAACCAATAAAAAGAGATCGTCGGTATAGCGACGTTTTCTATAAGGATCCAGATTACAGAAGGGGTTTCGACGATCAGCACATTGTAACGTTCAGGTCTGGGACAAAGGAGAAGCGACAGCCATCCCTTCTCTGTAAAACATGATGATTATGTCATACAAACTTAGTTCTTCTCTTTAACTCCGATTGTCACGAAAGGTTTTGGATAACGGACTGAAGTTTATTTGGTGAACTTTTTCTTTTTAAAGTTGAACCATCTTGTAATGTTTTAGTGATCTACAGAACAACTGATAACTGACAGGAACCGATTTGTTTTTCCGTTTTAGAAATAAGGACGTTCTCACTTTGAGTCTAAAGACTAAATATTAAGAATCGGCATTCACCAAATTTAAGGGGTTCCGTTACCATGACGTAAAGTGGACGCATTTCTGGGGGATCTTGGAAACCTACAGTACGATGGATAATGAAGGACAAAACAGTCATACAGGTAGATTTTATATTTTATAACTATTAAGCTTTATTATCTTACAGTTAAGCTATTTTCGAAAACAAATAAACAACCAAAAACTAGGGTTAGGGTTAGGCTTAGATGATCAAATAGGCCACGCCTACTCGATGACGCAATATCTGTTACGCTGTTCTCAAATCCTTGGAAATAAGTGCATCCCGTTAAGAATTCTACTTATACGGTATAATTTTTGCTTGGGTTCTAACCTAATTAATATCCCACAAAACACCTTTTCAGGAGTAAAAGAGTAAGAAAGCACCGATAGTGTCAGAACCACACACAGCAGGACATATAGCAGCTGCCTCGGTGAGGCGAGTCAGTCTTCGTCTTACCACCTGGCCCTTTACGAAGAGCCTCCCGAGGTGGTGTCATCACGCCACACTAAGGTCAGTCGTCACGTTGATGAGTGTTTCCCAGCAGCAATCAACCCCACTCGAGTCTCCGTGTAATTCCAAGGTTACTCTCAGAGGAAAGACTCTCATCTCTTGTGATTTATTTATTTTTTTCCCCCCACCGAGTGATAATTAAGCTAGGAATCGTCTATTAAGCATCAGCACGATCGGACCCGTGAGACAACGAGCAAAGGAGCGGGAGTCTATTGATCACAGTAAGTATATTCTCTAGACACCGACTCGGTTAAAGTACGACTGAGCTTTGTGGCTAGGAGTCTTAGCGGTAATCGGGTGATATTAAAAGATTTGCTAAACGAGTGTGTCATTAATCACAACAGTTTGACTTATTTCTGTTACATATTAGCTGCGTTTTTTTTCTTCTCGCTTAAATAACTAAGCTGACCCTATCTGTTTATATTGTTAATTACCATACGATTGGATGCCCTCATCACCTCAGCCATTTAATAATACCTTAATATTAGGTGATGGGGGCACGGTGGCTTAGTGGTTAGCACTAGCACGTTCGTCTCACACCTCCAGGGTTGGGGTTCGATTCCTGCCTCCGCCTTGTGTGTGTGGAGTTTGCATGTTCTCCCCGTGCCTCGGGGGTTTCCTCCGGGTACTCCGGTTTCCTCCCCCGGTCCAAAGACATGCATGGTAGGTTGATTGGCATCTCTGGAAAATTGTCCGGAGTGTGTGAGTGAATGAGAGTGTGTGTGTGCCCTGCGATGGGTTGGCACTCCGTCCAGGGTGTATCTTGCATCGATGCCCGATGGTGTCTGAGATAGGCACAGGCTCCACGTGACCTGAGTAGTAAGGATAAGCGGTAGAAAATGAGTGAGAGAGTGAGAGAGGTCTACCGATGAGACTAAATCGAAACAAGCTTTCTTAACAGTTTGTTCATTATAAATAAGACCTGCTCAAAGCATCAACTCCGGTCACTGTTAAATTAACCACCGGCATCCGACTTATCCAGAGATATTTTACTTTTAATCAACTCGGAGAGTTCAGAAGACTCGGATTTGCATTTAAACGCTCTTGCCAAGGAGCGTGGCGTTGTCAGGAGCACCGCTAAAGCAATCCAATTCATTTGGCTTTAAAGTTTCAGCTCAGCTAGATTGCACCAAAATGGCTAAGTATAGCTTTAAATTATGAAGTAATAGTCTCGCTGTAAGGACCTCGCCATGAAAGGTCATCCATTTACGTTTGGCTACTGGCTGACACCACAAATTACGTAAATGACACTGAACTCTTGGAAGTTTCTACCATCAAACTTCTTTGCCAGCATAAATCTGGAACAAGAAATGTAATTTTGTGAAATATTATTGCCAAAGGTTTTGGCAGTATTGCAGCAATTACAGAATACAGCAGCTTTCCTGGATGAAATACGACAGATTTTTCCGCAGCAGTGACTCCGAACACATGAGTCCTCAAAGTTATTGATCGGAATTCACATCGTTTTCTTTAGTGCTATTACATTTCTGTGATCTCATTACAGCGCTAGACATGTTGAGCGGTTCTGATATTCACTACACGGGAGAAGGCGGGTTTATGACCGTCTTCGTTGTGGTTTTTGACCCGGATAAAACATCCTCGCTCGCTTAGACACGACGCTAAATATGTGCCGTTCGTGTCAAACCTCCTAAAGGAGGTCATAAGTGTGTTATTAATATGAGTGATGTCGGTGAATGAAACGGACAGCCTCACAGATGCTCTTCTGCGGATTAATTGACCTTGCTTTTGCTCCGCTGTCCTTCTGTCAGCGTCGACTAGGTGTGGGTCAGGAGATCTGAACTGTTTATACGATATAAAAGAGGGCAAATGAAACGCACTTGTTCGGTAAAAAATCAAAGCAAGGAAATCATCTGACTGAAGAGATTTGAGAATTAAACAGCTGAGACACAGTGACATGTTTAGGCAAGTAAAATATTCAACGTAACCTCCAATGTAACTAATAAAGAAAGGCCTTGGTTTAAACCAGTGTTGTAATGTAACGGAGTACAAAGATTTCATTACCGTACTTAAGTAGAAATTTCACGTATCTTTACTTCGCTATTTAAATTTATGTCAGCTTTCACTTTTACTCCGCTACATTTCCTAGATAAAATGTATACTTTTACAACCGCTATATTTCCACTAATGCCCCTTTTCCACCGAGGCAGTTCGAGTGCAGGTTCGGAGCCTAATTTAGAACCAGTTCTTTCTGTTTCGACCGCCAAAGCACCGGCTCCGAACCAGGAAAAGTGGTTCTTAAGTAGCACCAAAACGTTGCTGGTCTAGACTTAAGAACCGCTTGCATCAGGAGCTGGGGGCGGGGCTACTGTTAGCGCATATGATAATGTACCTTAAGTATACTAATGTTTAATACACTTTTACTTTACCGCGATATGATACATTATCAGCACACATGATAGTTGGTAGCTACATGCTAAGGCAAATTTTTTTTCTCTGTTAACGATAAAATAACGTTATGTATTTTATCAAATACAACCTCCGTTTATACAGATTACACGGAGCCGCACGTACATGTTTTATTCGCCGTGTTTGGATGCCGATGTAGATTCGCAAAGCCATGAGCATTAACAGTAAAGCAACATCCACCATTGTTGTTGTGTTTGTGTTTGTCGCTGCTGCGCTAACGTCGCTGGGACACGTGACACGTATACAGTGACGTCACACTCGCCGCTGTGATGGCTCTCTAGCTGGTAGAAAGGCAAACCGTTTCTTAGAAGGTTCGCCAGTGGAACCAACTTTGAACCAGCACCAGCGCTAGCTCTGAACCAGCACCCGGTTCTTTTTGGTGGAAAAGAGGCATAAGCGTCTTCGTTACTCGTTACTACAAAATAAATTCAGAAGAAATGTGTGCGACTGTAATAAGGGAGTTTTGGCGAATCACTGCTCCTAGATTGCGTTACGTAGCTACGCACGCTCTATTTCAGCGTAATGTTGCCAAAAGGAGGCGGAAGCACCTACTGGAGGACCTCCCGTTATCGTAGAAGACCACCCTGACCATAGTGGTGAACTCGGTGAACAGGGTGAAGAAGATAACGTTATACACCCGTGGCTGTATTCACAAGAAATGTTTCTGTACATTGGAATGAAAGATTCTTCCTACCGGATGAAGTGTCTCTTATACCTACTGAAAATCACTGCAATTTTACTTTTTACTTTTACTTCAAATACTTAAGTACATTAAATATCAGAAAATGACTTTTTATACTTAAGTACAGTAAATATCAGATACTTTAAGACTTTTACTTGAGTAATATTCTAAAAGGTGACTTTCACTTCTACCAAAGTCTTTTTCTAGGACGATACTTGTACTTTTTACTCAAAAAGTATTGCATACTTTATACAACACTGGTTTAAACCAGATGGGATCTTATTACTTAATCAAGTCGTAAACATTACTAACAGTAATTAACTTTTACATTTTGAACAAGTGAAGATTTTATATCAGCACATGCTTAAATTTATCATTAAGAATGATGCTTAAAAAGAGAGGTGGGGTGGGGTGTGTGTGTTGGGGGGGGGGGTGTTTGGCAACGATACATCAATTTAGCCTTATTGCTCACTTATTCCATACTCAATCTCCTCCATCTCCTGCAATGGATGCCATGAAACTAGGCTTAAAAAAAAAAGACAGAAAAAACGTCCAAAAGTCAATAATAAATTTCTGAATAAAAAAAACTCGAAAACAAACAGTAGCTAGTCCTCTAGCGTCAGAGTTTTCTTTCTGAAATACTTGTACATTATTAAACATAATGCCTCCATCATTCCTTCGCTCTTTCAGATGAGCTTTTAACCGAAAGATACAGTAGTAACTTTTACTATCAACTGTTGTTATTCATTACGCACCCATTCGCAATCCAAGATGACGATGAAGAGAAAAGTAGGATGACATCAACAACGTTCGGTTGAAAGAACATTTTGTCAAAAACGACGACTCCTTACTTTAATGGAATTGTGCTACAGTAAATACAGATAAATCTTTCGGCTTAAGAAGCTACTCGGGACAGTACTGGATCATTTCGAGAAGGTTCCACGCAGCCATACGTTCCTCAACACGTTCTTCTTTCCCGATGAATTAAATCCTATTCTATTCAAATCCAACCTTAAGTACAGACATGCGTCAATACTGTACTGTATGTACTTAGTAGCGGTTAGCATGGCTGTCTGAAACTATTTCATTTCCAAGTCATTTCCATAAATGACCTTGTAGCCAGAACTACCCTCCAAGCTGCGTTTACAAAACTCTAATCGATGATCAGAATCAAGGCTCAACAATTATAACGGGCTCCGAGTCTGCCGAAGGATTAAAGAATCATCCATAAACGAATAAATAAGTAAATAAAGCTTCACTGTATAAACAGCCGAGTTATAAATGGTTTGTCGGTACTTAGCATATATCCGCTGCACTATACCTTATTCTAAGTAATGACTTCGAACTCATCCATAAACGAATCTTGGTTCATTTTAATAATATAATATATTTAGCATTGAACGAATCTTGGTTCATTTTAATAATATAATATATTTCCAAAATTCCCAAAATGCAGTACAGAAAAAATAGCATACGAAGAGATGCCTCTTAGTCCGTTAGCATCGATCCGATAAAGCGGTGAAATAAAAGTAAAGTCCGATTATAAAAAAATAAATAAAAATACTTTATAGGTTTATACTTCGATGTTGCGGCTAATTTTTTTAAACCCAGCCATTAAAAACGAATTAAGTCTCGTTTGGAGATGGAGCAGCACAAGGATGCTGACGAAGCAGCTGGAAAGAAGAAATGAAGCGAGGTCATGTGTATGCATATCTCAGGTCAGTTATACTGTATATAAATGACAAATGAGCTTTCGGTAATGTTTTATAATACAGCCATACAAAGGATGAAAGTATCTACACATGAAAAAAATATACACTTCGTTGTTGATAGGTTTTGATTTCGGTGTGTACAAGAGGCTGCTGGGATGAAGGTGAGAAAATGAAGCTGAGTTAGAGAGTAGGTACAGTACTGTAGTTATGAGGAGAAGGAGGATGAAGATGATGAATTTGGAGCGCACTGGTATCTGGCACCGTGCCCGAAGCTTTTCAGTCGGAGATGCACATACGCTAGCACTTGCTACACCGACGGAACAGCTTGTAATCTCTCACAAACAGAGTGCATGCATGTTTTAGTAGAATGAGATGTCTCCCAGTAAGAGTAACTGTATACTTGAGCTGCTTAGATAAAGCTAGACAAATATGACCAGATTTAATGCTGTTTGGTTGTAGAAGAACAGAATACTTACAAAAAAACTTTCGCAACGTACGAACGAATCGCAGCCCATTGACCCATAAACAGATTTTTGTGAATTTGCAGCATTTTGGAGTTGAATTTTCTTCTAAAAAGGAAAAAAATGAAATAAATTCACCCACTCACCATGTAGCCGAGTCTAAGGTCACGTGGAACGAACTCCAAAATTTTGAACTGATCCATTTTCTTTTCAAGAATCTAGTGACGCTATTTTTTAATTTTACTAATTAAATATTTTCGTAGATTTTTTTTTGTTGTTGCTGGGGGCACGTTGGCTTAGCGGTTAGCACACCTCACACCTCCAGGATCGGGGGTTCGATTCCCGCCTCCGCCTTGTGTGTGTGGAGTCTACATGTTCTCCCCGTGCCTCGGGGGTTTCCTCCGGGTACTCCGGTTTCCTCCCCCGGTCCAAAGACATGCATGGTAGGTTGATTGGCATCTCTGGAAAATTGTCCGTAGTGTGTGAGTGTGAGTGAATGAGAGTGTGTGTGCCCTGTGATGGGTTGGCACTCCGTCCAGGGTGTATTCTGCCTCGATGCCCGATGGCGCCTGAGAAGTTCGGATAAGCGGTAGAAAACGAATGAATGATTGTTTTGTTTTCCAGAATCTCACCATTCCATAAAGAAGAATCTGGATGTTCTCTGTACTAGAGCTAAGAAGTTTTTATATTAATAGCTTTATTTGCATTGGATAACCGTTGGAACACCACATACCGCTGAGCCATAGTATCAGTTCACTAATAATTAAATAATGACATTCGGTGCCAGCGTGTAATGTGATCTACCCACACATATTTAAAGTGGAATCAGATTCGTGATCTGAGAGCAGAAGAAAAAAACAGTTTCACAAACCAGATTACAGCAAAACAGGAGAACGCACGGTGCTTGTTTTGGTTATGGAGCGGTTTAAATATGTTTCCTGTCAAACACAAAGGGTTGAAGCGGTCGAACTATGGGGTCAGAATTGTTTCGTTATTCTGAATAAATACACTATGATCCACAAATAAATATAAAGAGTTTCACAAATATTTTTACAAATTTCACAAAAAGAAATGAAATTCACAAATAAATAAAATGGGATTTGCAAATAAAAAAAAATATTTATAAATTGTATTTATTTGCGAATGTCTTCCTGCTCATTTGTGAATCGCGTTCTGTGCATTTGTGGATTTGAAACATTTCTAACGTCAAGACGTGCACAAGAATCCACAAATAGGTGGACTCCGCCCACCGTCTACTCCAGCCAATCGGACAACGGTCTCGTGGCGCTGACCAATCGTGGCACGGTCTACCTCAAACCAATCACGTTCTGATTTACTCGCACTATCACAGTGTAATATGTACTGCAAAATACGATTAAAAAAAATCAAATAAAAAACATTTGTCGCAGATTCGAGCCCAATCTGGTAACCCTGTATGGATTGTAGCAGCACTAAGGGTTAGTTCAATTCTGCTTTCTTTGGAAACGATTTCAGCATCATCAATGGGTCCAGGGGTAGTGTGAAGAGCGAGTAAATCAGAACGTGATTGGCTGGAGTAGACGGTGGGCGGAGTCACCTATTTGTGGATTCTTGTGCACGTCTTGACGTTAGAAATGTTTCAAATCCACAAATGCACAGAACGCGATTCACAAATGAGCAGGAAGCAATTCGCAAATAAATACAATTTATAAATTTTTTTTTTATTTGCAAATCCCATTTTATTTATTTGTGAATTTCATTTCTTTTTGTGAAATTTGTAAAAATATTTGTGAAACTCTTTATATTTATTTGTGGATCATAGTGTATTTATTCAGAATAGCGAAACAATTCTGACCCCATATCGAACCGATGTGCCTAGTTCCTTTATTAGACGCTCTTAGACGCATGCAGGTTAAAAATGAATGATTTTGAAGGTGAATGATTGGAGTAATGACCACAGACACATATGGCACCTTTGGGATACAAAAACTGTCAGTAATAAAAAAAAATGTGATGTAATCACAGAAGCCAGAATGCTATGTGACTTGGTTTGTTGATATCCAGGATGCTATTGTAGCTAAGCTAAAAAAAAATCGTTCTGATTAGCATCTTAAGAGAAGGTAGAGTTGGAAGTCGTGGCCTAATGGTTAGAGAATTTGACTCCTAACCCTAAGGTTGTGGGTTCGAGTCTCGAGACAGCAATACCACGACTGAGCTGCCCTTGCCACCAAACCCCCCCTCAACTGCTCCCCGGGCACCAAAGCATACAGTAAATGGCTGCCCACTGCTCCGGGTGTGTGTTCACGGTGTGTGTGTGTGTGTGTTCACTGCTGTGTGTGTGTGTGTTCACTGCTGTGTGTGTGTGTGTTCACTGCTGTGTGTGTGTGTGTTCACTGCTGTGTGTGTGTGTGTGCACTTTCGATGGGTTAAATGCAGAGAACAAATTCTGTGCATGGGTGATCTTACATTAGACCCCTCTATAGACACAAAGAGAATCTCTCTCTCTCTTTCTCCTCTGTCTCTCTCTATCTCTCTCTGGGAACAAATAGCTTTTATGCTGCTGGCAGTCTTTGGATAATCTTGAGCCTTTGAGCACTGCAGAGATGAAAGCTCAGAATCTTGCACAAACACTCCAACAAGCATGCTCATCATTCACCACTTCAATCACATCCTGTCTCCTCCTTTCACACTAAAAAATAAAAATTGCTCTAATTCGTGCCAGCAGTCAATTTCACGTTCCACTCAGGGCAGTTCCAGCTGAATAGGTGAGGTTATGGCGCTAGCACCCGAAAGGTTTTTTTTTTTTATATATATATATATATAACATAATTTAGACCTAGATCACAGATAGAGGGCGCTGTACTGAAGGCACCTTTCCAGCATTAGTGAAGAACTTTAAAGCTGGTTTGGCGATCTGGGTTATTTATAGCAATGAGCTGCGACCAGGCGAGTTTTTACTATTAGTAATCAAGTGTAATGAGGTTTTGTACACAGGATCATGGGGTTGTAGCGCTAAAGTGACCTCAGCTATACGAAAGGCATTTATTTGGTAACAAAAACAACCAACGCTCTCGCTTAGCAACCCTTGTTCAGCAGAATGATACAGGTTTGGTAAGAAGGTTAATATATATACACTCTGACATTGTAGTTATTCAAGAATGACGCATTATATCTATAAATTTATTTGTTTGTAGTCAAATTTAATGACGTGGAAAAATAGGTTCGTTTTAGTCCAATTTTTTCTCTTAAAGCTCAGAATCTTCTATAGAGGGGTCTAATGTAAGATCAGACTTTTTTTTTTGCTTCTTCTTCCCTTTACGTTATGCGACGTGACGTGACGTACGGCTAAGTACGGTGACCCATACACGGAATTCGTTCTCCGCATTTAACCCATCGAAAGTGCACACACACACACAGTGAACACACACACACACACCGTGAACACACACCCGGAGCAGTGGGCAGCCATTTACTGTATGCTTTGGCGCCCGGGGAGCAGTTGAGGGGGGGGTTTGGTGCCTTGCTGAAGGGCAGCTCAGTCGTGGTATTGCTGGCTTGAGACTCGAACCCACAACCTTAGGGTTAGGAGTCAAATTCTCTAACCATTAGGCCATGACTTCCAACTCTACCTTCTCTTAAGATGCTAATCAGAACGATTTTTTTTAGCCTAGCTACAATAGCATCCTGGATATCAACAAACCAAGTCACATAGCATTCTGGCTTCTGTGATTACATCACATTTTTTTTTATTACTGACAGTTTTTGTATCCCAAAGGTGCCATATGTGTCTGTGGTCATTACTCCAATCATTCACCTTCAAAATCATTCATTTTTAACCTGCATGCGTCTAAGAGCGTCTAATAAAGGAACTAGGCACATCGGTTCGAACGCTTCAACCCTTTGTGTTTGACATGGAGCAAAACCGAGACCAAAATCCACAGGAACTACACAGGAAACATATTTAAACCGCTCCATAACCAAAACAAGCACCGTGCGTTCTCCTGTTTTGCTGTAATCTGGTTTGTGAAACTGTTTTTTTTTTCTGCTCTCAGATCACGAATCTGATTCCACTTTAAATATGTGTGGGTAGATCACATTACACGCTGGCACCGAATGTCATTATTTAATTATTAGTGAACTGATACTATGGCTCAGCGGTATGTGGTGTTCCAACGGTTATCCAATGCAAATAAAGCTATTAATATAAAAACTTCTTAGCTCTAGTACAGAGAACATCCAGATTCTTCTTTATGGAATGGTGAGATTCTGGAAAACAAAACAATCATTCATTCGTTTTCTACCGCTTATCCGAACTTCTCGGGTCACAGGGAGCCTGTGCCTATCTCAGGCTTCATCGGGCATCGAGGCAGGATACACCCTGGACGGAGTGCCAACCCATCACAGGGCACACACACTCTCATTCACTCACACACTCACACACTACGGACAATTTTCCAGAGATGCCAATCAACCTACCATGCATGTCTTTGGACCGGGGGAGGAAACCGGAGTACCCGGAGGAAACCCCCGAGGCACGGGGAGAACATGCAAACTCCACACACACAAGGAGGAGGCGGGAATCGAACACCCGATCCTGGAGGTGTGAGGCGAACGTGCTAACCACTAAGCCACCGTGCCCCCCTTTTTTCGCTTATAAAAAAAAAAAGAAAAGAAAAAAAAGACAGAGCTTCAAAAGAAAGCAAAAATTTTGACTTTTTGTATCCAGAAGTAAACGTCTTAAATGTCATAAACGTCTTCATCCAGTTGTGATTTGCCTTGAAGTACCATACCGACTTCTCTGCTGTCATAGAAACGTATTCAACACGTGATAATTCAACAGTACGGCGATGTATTAAAAAAAAAAAAAAACTTTAAAAAAAAAAATAGAACTAAATGCTTAGGGATTGATCAGACGTTCTGCTGGGTCTTTCAAGATTTTTCAATACTCCTTTAGGTGGGAATAGGACACACGTGATATGAATGGGCCGCTCCAGACAGCGGCAATAAACAAAAATAAATAAATAAAAAGCGTCTTTATGCGGTTAAGAGTCATCTTTGGAGCTGCACAGTGTACAAATCCTGTCAATGCTCTTTAAACCTTTAAGGATTTGTGCTTACAAGACATCTAGCTCCAGGCATGAGGATACGACCACCTGATTTTTGGCATCCTGATTTCAGGTATCAGCACAATCTGACTCTAATTTACTCGTTCATGCCTCTCTGTCTGCCTCCATAACTCTTGTCTTCTACACTAATGCTCGTCTGTACGGCTCCCTGTGAGTACTACTGGTCTTGTCTCTCTGTACGCTGCCTTCCTGCTGCAGTGCTTGTTACACCTTGCTCACACTTCACCTCGTTTATCACAGAGAAGCAGATACGAGAGAGAACTAAACATTTACCCAGTGGTCGTCAGCGACTTTTCGCTTCTGACGTTTCTGGATGGATGGACGGTGAAAACAAAACTTTTGTGGTGCGATGTAGAGGTCTGTCGGCAACCGGGTGATGTGTGAAAGTCAGGAAGAATATGATCTTTTTATTGTGTGCGATATCGGAGACAGCTAGAGGACAAGAAAGGGTCAGAGCAGCAATTAACAGGGAGGAAGGAAAAAGAGACAGATTCTGTAATCTATAGTGTTTGATATAACGGTGATCTGGATATCGAACCCGTTCTAGCAAGAAAATCTCCGATTGTGTCGTTTAAAAAGGTGAAAATGACAAGTTAATAAATCACTAGAATGAGAGTGTGTGTGTGTGTGTGTGTGTGTGTGTGTGTGTGTGTGTGTGTGTGTGCCCTGCGATGGGTTGGCACTCCGTCCAGGGTGTATCCTGCCTCGATGCCCGATGACGCCTGAGATAGGCACAGGCTCCCCGTGACCCGAGTAGTTCGGATAAGCGGTAGGGAATGAATGAATGGATCACTACAAAAGACAACCAGATGCTAATTAGGTCTCATGTGCCCCTTTTCCCACCGAGGCAGTTTGAGTGCAGATTCGGAGCCTAATTTAGAACCAGTTCTTTCTGTTTCGACCGCCAAAGCACCGGCTCCGAACCAGGAAAAGTGGTTCTTAAGTAGCACCAAAACGTTGCTGGTCTAGACTTAAGAACCGCTTGCGTCAGGAGCTGTGGGCGGGGCTACTGTTAGCGCATTTGATAATGTACCTTAAGTATACTAATGTTTAATACACTTTTACTTTACCACGATATGACACATTATCAGCACACATGATAGTAGGTAGCTACATGCCAAGGCTAACGTTTTTTCTGTGTTAACGATAAAATAACGTTATGTACTTTATCGATTACAACCTCCGTTTATACAGATTACACGGAGCCGCACGTACATGTTTTATTCGCCGCGTTTGGATGCCGATGTAGGTTCGCAAAGCCATGAGCATTAACAGTAAAGCAACATCCGCCATTGTTGTTGTGTTTGTCGCTGCTGCACTAATGTCGCTGGGACACGTGACACGTATACAGTGACGTCACACTCGGCGCTGTGATGCTCTCTAGCCGGTGGAAAGGCAAACCGGTTCATAGAAGGTTCGCAAGTGGAACCAACTTTGAACCAGCACCAGCGCTAGCTCTGAACCAGCACCCGGTTCTTTCTGGTGGAAAAGAGGCAGTGGACATCAGGATTGGATAAACAAACATCAGACACTAAGTATAAATAACCTCGAGTTATGTGTTACAGATTCGCTAGGAATAAAACAATGCATGTTAGCATCATTGTTTTGAATATAATCCGTGCAGCTACCGAGCGCCAGTGGAGGAAGCACAACATTGGGGAGGTAGGAGAACTTCAGAAGGTTGAGAGCACCTGCACTTTGGATCGTTTGCACTGGTGAATATTACCCGAATCTACAGTTTCTTCTCTTGAAAAAAACATCAATTTGTACGTACTGTATGTACCGTATATACACAAGCTGCTTTGACGCACGCCAAAAATGATCAAGTCAAGTCCTCTGTCTCGATTACACGGCAAGATCTTTTGTATTTAATCTCGCACTACAAAGCCAGCGAGTAGAGAGACTGAGGAATGAATGAGGGACAACGAAGACCCTAACCTGTATTTATGTGAAATCACTTTAACAAGCTTACAGCATTTCTATGACGACTGTATAATCAGAACAGGTAGCTTCTCAAACTGTGGTACCGCCCGGATTTTATGGCAGCTGTGGTACCGACCTGATTTTATGGTACCTGTGGTACCGCCCGGATTTTATGGTACCTGTGGTACCGCCCTGATTTTATGGCAGCTGTGGTACCGCCCTGATTTTATGGTACCTGTGGTACCGCCCGGATTTTATGGTACCTGTGGTACCGCCCTGATTTTATGTTACCTGTAGTACTGCCCTGATTTTATGGTACCTGTGGTACCGCCCTGATTTTATGGTACCTGTGGTACCGCCCTGATTTTATGGTACCTGTGGTACCGCCCTGATTTTATGTTACCTGTAGTACCGCCCTGATTTTATGGTACCTGTAGTACCGCCCTGATTTTATGGTACCTGTAGTACCGCCCTGATTTTATGGTACCTGTAGTACCGCCCTGATTTTATGGTACCTGTGGTACCGCCCTGATTTTATGGTACCTGTGGTACCGCCCTGATTTTATAGTACCTGTGGTACCGCCCTGATTTTATGGTACCTGTTGTACCGCCCTGATTTTATGGTACCTGTAGTACCGCCCTGATTTTATGGTACCTGTTGTACCGCCCTGATTTTATGGTACCTGTGGTACCGCCCTGATTTTATGGTACCCGTGATACCACCCTGATTTTATGGCACCTGGTCACTGTATTACATGTGGTACTGTGAGTAAAGTGATCTTAGAGAACAATTCCAACAAATTCGATATGAGATCAGGAGGGAAAAGATTTTCTTTATTCGTTCTTTTCTTCAGCATCAGTACTCCATGCCAAGTGACCTATGACAAACCCAACCTATCCGGAAGAATTTTAGTGGATTTCATTCCGACAAAGGATTGTGAAAGGACCCCTAGACGAACCCCTCTGTCTCTGTCTAACCATAACGAATTAGAACCAACACACCGACTTAGAGATGGATCTGATCTATCCAAGCTGTTGTGCAGAGTACGCCTCCTCTTCCCGGCCCTTTTTTTGTTCGACGTCGAAGGCTTATGTGACTTAAGGGAGGTGTTGAATAACTGTGGGGTCACAGGGCTGGACTGTGTTTACTGCTGCTCTAGTTCTTCCCCATCCACAGGGAGACATATGCTTTAGTTCAATGGTCACTGAGTGTTTGACCTGAACTCTACTTAATCGATGCGTTGTCGGGAAAGAACGTAGGAGTTCCTGGATTCAGGAAATGGGACAGAAAATAGAGAGCAGAACGTTCCCTGTTTGTGAAAAGCTTAATACTGTATATTAAAAACTGTGTAGAAAGTTGCATGTAAACAAAAACAAACAAACAAACAAACAAACCAACAAACAGGTCAAGTGTAGTAAGTCTATTGAGACCGCAGTGACTAAATGTGCAGAAACTAAAATCAAGGGTGATTTTGCAATTATGAAATATCACGCTGGAAAAGACAATAAAGGCCATCGGAAATGTCTTATGCTCACTAATAAGTTGTTATTTAAGTGAAAATAGTGTTGTCAGCCCCCCGTGCCCGTCTCTAACAGCTACGGTTAATAGGTTTAAGTGCAGACGCATACCGACTAATTATAGCCTACGCCACCTGTGTTTGTGGTGCGTTTCAGAGTGACAAGAGATGATAAATCTGTTTCAGAGGAAATAGGCTTGCTTTAATCTTCGCTGCACTCAAACGCAGGCTTTTTGAATGAAATTGCTTTAATGCCGTGTTTCGTCCTGTGAGCTTTTATCGATGGCCATTAGCTTTTTTTTTTTTTAGATGGAACAATTTCGGTGTCGATATTCAAACAAGCGTGCGTGCATTAGAGGCACTTGCTGGACTGGAATATTAAAAATTATAGAAAAAAAAAATATAATAAAAATGACAGTATGGTCGTAAGTCGTCGTTTTTTTAGAGTAAGCCTCGATCTTTCATTAACGGTATCGAGACTGCCGGAGACCTGTAAGGCCACAGCATCACATGAGCTGGACAATTATTTGTGCATTTCATTGTAAACCTTGTTAATAGTTTTTTTTATCAAAGTGCAAAGTGAAATGATGGATTCCATGGATGGACTCAGGATTTTAAGTAGTACAGCAGACAAAAGTCTTCGGCAGCCCAAATTAATCAGACAAAGAAGAAAAGAAGATAGAAATCAGATGGGAAAGGAAATATTGCAGAGAGACGAACAGACTCGACCCTAAACCTAAAGCTACACCTAAAGTATGTCGTCAGACCCGTTTGTCAGAGATTTATCCACAGAATAAATTACTATTATTTACACCACAGCGCTGTTAAAGGCAGGGTCTACGATTTTTGACAAAACAAAAATCAAAACAGCCAATGAGCAGAAAGGGGCGGGGCTTGCCAATATGCGGCAGAGAGAGTGTTCGGTGCGCATGTGTGACATTAGCAGGAAGCGGTTTTAACATCGACATGGAGGATAAAAACAAAGGAAGAAAGCGAAGAAAGGCTTACGATAAGGCAAGAAGTAGGACGTGTTAATATAGGATCAGCTTTCCAGCACTGGAGAGAACTGAAGGAGCAGGAAGTTGGCCACATATTCACAGGTTGGAGTTTCCCGAGTCAATAACTCCTGAGCTAAACGCTGTTACTACACAAATAACACCTCTTTTCTATCGAGGTAATGTAGAGAGGCAGCTACAACCGCGTTTTGTGTAGTAACAGCGTTTAGCTCAGGAGTTATTGACTCGGGAAACTCCGACCTGTGAATATGTGGCCGACTTTACTTAAGACGCCGAGGCGCTTTTTTCCTTCTCGATAGGTGAGTAACGTTGGTTTTGCTTTGTTACACAGAACTAATATATGCCTTTGTCCTTTACATGATTATACTTGTCTGGCATTTTTGCTTGTTTGTTTATCTACAATCGTATTGTTCTTCCCTTCAGCTATGATAAAGACACGTTTCTGTCCGTTAGTCGCCTGGGTTACGTATGTATGTGTGGGCGAAGCTATCGATACAGGGGTGGGACCCGTTTGGGTTAGGGGCGTGTTTGTTTTGGTGAATTTATATGTCGACATTGGCTTTCAAAGAACGGAGACCCTGCCTTTAAAATAATGTCTTGCCTCAAGATTGGAATATTAGCCTGCCTGAATGTTTATCATGTTTAACATATTGTTTTGCGTCCTGCTAGTACACGTGTCTGTAACGTGTTACGGAGTCCGCCGCCGCCGAGATCCGGTTGGTTTTCCGTCTGTGATGAAGCCGCATACTTATTTAACAACGAAGGACACCGGTGTGTTTATTCTCTGCATTCTAATCAATAGCTCCGTTCTCAGAGAATGCTGAAATGATTATTTTTTCCCCCAATGCTAAGTCCACATCCATCTTGAGTGTTAATAGTAACAGGGAGAATGTAAGATACACTCCACCTTTCGAATTAGAGAAGAGAAGTCAAAGCTCTCACCAGGCATTAGAGAGATGATTAATTTGTCACTGTTGAGAACTGTGGGCTGCCCTCTCGATAATAGGATTGTTCTCTCTTACTCCATGTGTTTGTGTGTCTCTCTCTCACATTTTGTCCTTGTCAGACTGCAAATTAAACCGAAATCTAGAAGGCAGGCCTCTGTGGCCAGCTTGGCATTTTCTTTCTTTTCTATCTACCTAGGCTAATGAATCTGTCTGAAGGGAGACAGTTTTTGCTTCCTACAGCAAAATGAGCTTTGTAAGATACACTTGTATATATCTGCAAACTAAATATATATATATGTTTTAGCGAAGCTAATTGGAGCAGGAGGTGCACGGTGGCTTAGTGGTTAGCACGTTCGCCTCACACCTCCAGGGTTGGGGGTTCGATTCCCGCCTCCACCTTGTGTGTGTGGAGTTTGCATGTTCTCCCTGTGCCTCGGGGGTTTCCTCCGGGTACTCTGGTTTCCTCCCCCGGTCCAAAGACATGCATGGTAGGTTGATTGGCATCTCTGGAAAAGTGTCCGTAGTGTGTGAGTGTGTGAGTGAATTAGAGTGTGTGTGTGTGCCCTGCGATGGCACTCCGTCCAGGGTGTATCCTGCCTCGATGCCTGATGACGCCTGAGATAGGCACAGGCTCCCCGTGACCCGAGAAGTTCGGATAAGCGGTAGAAAATGAATGAATGAATGAATAATTGGAGCAGGCTTGCTGTGTAACATATGAAGGAGTTCGGTGGACAACATTAGGGGTAATTAGACTCGGTGGTTTCACCTGTGCATAATTGTTCCACTGGTAAACAACCCATATACTTCCTTCTCTGTGTTGTCTGTGTGATTGTTTTATAGTGATATGGAGCTTGAGAGCGAGACACAGAAAAATTGAAGCTGCAACCTTGGGCTTCTTAGTTTGGTCATTACAGAAAAACGAAGGCTGAAATGCTCAACACATGCCCGGGTTCCCCGTGTCCTTGTTGCACCCTCGTGAACTGTCACGCTGGTCGAAGAATAAAGAAAAGCTGCTACGGAGCCAATCTTACAGTCGATAGCCACCCTGGATCTTCAGCGACGTCAAGAACAAGTATCATTTCTAGACGTATTTGTATCTGTGTGATGATAGCCTGAAAGCAAGTGGCCCTGTTGGCCAGTCTGCCACCCGCTAGCCAGCTAAGCTAACACTCAAGCAGCATGGCTACTGCTTCTGGGAGATGACACTGTAGGAGGGGTGTAAGTTGTTTACATTCATGCATACAGTGCAAATGGTGGCCACAGTTAGACCTGACAGAGCTGGAGACAGTTTTGAGTATAAACCTGTTTCTACGCCTGACTAAAATGCCTTTTTCGAAATGAGACATACCCCTTACCCAGAAATCATTACTCAGCCATACTCAAAGATATGATTAATGATGAGGTCCAGAATCAGGCAGAGCTACAAATTGCCAACAGACTTCTAACGCTTGCTTGACACGTATCAGACACGACACACGTACACTGTACTGTATGTAGCTTCTATCGTAATCCTTATTCCGTTCCCTAACCTAGAATCTTAGCTCATATCACGAGCGAGATTAGTGATAAGCGAGCGTTCCCTCTGGCTCTTGCCCCTCCGTCGTAGCAGCACTCCATTCATATTCATGCACCGACATGCTATTTATAATACCGTATTCCTGAATTTCTATCTATTCTATGTGGGTCACATGAAACTCCAGGCGTGTAGAGAAACGCAAACAAATAACACAACCCTGCTTTATACACTTAATCATTCATAATGGTTAACCTTATCATTATCACTTTACACTGCTTTGTGTTTTCCTCAGTACTCGATCTTGTTCGATGTTCATTCCTTTAAGTCATTCTTCACCAGAATAATCATAGCGAGTATTATCACACACACATCCAGATGTTGAGCTCTGGAATCTCCAGTCATAAAGATTTACGATACAATTGTAAGTTCAAGTTGCTGTGGTTTTGGCTTAACATCGCATTAAACTTGCCAATGACAATTAAGGCCAGCTAGTCATGAGGACGCCTTGTGCGAGATCTTAACCACTAACACTGTGGCAGCCAAGACTGAAAACGAGACCGTGTGACTTTTGTTATAGAAGCATTCTAACTTAACAAAACCCCCCATAAATATCCTGTGGATTTTTTCATTCATTCATTCATTCATTCATTCATTCATTCATTCATTCATTCATTCATTCATTAATTTTCTACCGCTTATCTGAACTTCTCGGGTCACGGGGAGCCTGTGTCTATCTCAGGCTTCATCGGGCATCGAGGCAGGATACACCCTGGATGGAGTGCCAACCCATCACAGGGCACACACACACTCTCATTCACTCACACACTCACACACTCTCATTCACACACACACTACGGACAATTTTCCAGAGATGCCAATCAACCTACCATGCATGTCTTTGGACCGGGGGAGGAAACCGGAGTACCCGGAGGAAACCCCCGAGGCACGGGGAGAACATGCAAACTCCACACACAAGACGGAGGTGGGAATCGAACGTGCTAACCGCTAAGCCACCGTGCGTACAGTCCCGTGTGCCCCTCCCCCCCCCCACATAGATTTTTATTATCCAGCTATTTATGTATTAACTCATAGACCAAACTTATGTAATGTATTTCCATGACAAACCACTTACTGGCTTTCCACTCCAGCGACTAACGACTTGTTTAAACCTGCTTTCATCACTGACACGAGGTCCGAGAGTTCCCGCGTTGACGTCTACTTCACTTCTGCACTTCCTGTATATGCCTCATTTGGTGAGTCCTCACCGACTCACTTATACCGAGATAAAACGTTTCCTTGCGACGAGGAAACGAGACGATTTTATTTAGCGTTCTCGTGTGTATTGTTTTCATCCCTCTCTTTCCGTCTCTTTCCGTTTAATCTACCTCACCCACACTGTCTTGCGCTGCATCTTGCCTCTCGTCAGTTTGGAATTCTGGGCCACGGCTTCCTTTGATGCTTCTCTATTCTTATGCATATCAGCGAGGAGATTAAAGTCCAAAACACCTTTCTTTATACCGTGTGCGTGTATGTGTGTATGTGTGTGTGTGTGTGTGTGTGTGTGTGTGTGTGTGTGTGTGTGTGTGTGTGTGTGTGTGTGTCTGCCGTGCATGACGACGAGGGCGATTCGTGTTGGGAAGAGAGAGAATGCATGCGAAAGCGTATGTATTTTGCTGCCTGCAATACAAAATAACATAATGGCAGTGCACTAGCTGATTCATTTGTACTCCAGCCAGACTCGCATTGTGTTCTGCAAAGTGAGCCGTGCCAGGACTAATCTCCTCTTCATTGTGCAGGAAGGTATTAATATAGTCAGCTTGCTGATGAAGGACACACAGTCTCTCTCTCTTTCTCTCCTCACACACACACACACACACACACACACACACACACACACACACACACACACACACACAACTCTCAGTTAATCGCAGTCCTCTGTATTTGGTGTCACACAGTTAAAATTTTTCTCCTTGCTCTATATTACACCCTTGCGTTCCCTCATACGCTGGCATTACTATCATATTTGGCAAAAGTGCTCTTGACCTGTTTGTGAGACCCGCTTCTTTTTTCCCCTGGTGGACAACATGTTACTGTAAGAAAATAGAATATATGTTATAGCAAAATGCTAAACACTTTCAGATCGTTTAAAGGTGCGGTCTCCGATGTTTGAAATCCAATGTCGACATATAAAATCACCAAAACAAACACGCCCCTAACCCAAACGGGTCCCACCCCTGTATCGATAGCTCCTCCCACACATACATACGTAACCCAGGCGACTGAAGGAAAGAAAGGTGTCTTTATCATAGCTGAAGGGAAGAACAATACGATTGTAGATAAACAAACAAGCAAAAATGCCACACAAGCATAATGATGTAAAGGACAAAGGCATATATTAGTTCTGTGTAACAAAGCAAAACCAACGTTACTCACCTATCGAGAAGGAAAAAAGCGCCTCGGCGTCTTAAGTAAAGTCGGCCACATATTCACAGGTCGGAGTTTCCCGAGTCGATAACTCCTGAGCTAAACGCTGTTACTACACAAAACGCGGTTGTAGCTGCCTCTCTACATTACTACGATAGAAAAGAGGTGTTATTTGTGTAGTAACAGCGTTTAGCTCAGGAGTTATTGACTCGGGAAACTCCAACCTGTGAATATGTGGCCGACTTCCTGCTCCTTCAGTTCTCTCCAGCGCTGGAAAGCTGATCCTATATTAACACGTCCTACTTCTTGCCTTATCGTAAGTCTTTCTTCACTTTCTTTCTTTGTTTTTATCCTCCGTGTCAATGTTAAAACCGCTTTCTGCTAATGTCACACATGAGCACTGAACACTCTCTCCGCCGCATATTGACAAGTCCCGCCCCTTTCTGCTCATTGGCTACACGTTAGTTTTGATTTTTGTTTCGATTTTTGTTTCGTAGTCTACAGGGTTTTCATTCAAATCTCTAAAATCTTGACAAATCAGGGAAGTTTTAATCTTTGGTAATTTTCAGTCGTCCCACTAACTTTTAGCAGGCTGGTCCATGCACTGTACATCCAGGACATGAAAGTAGCTCTAATATACAGTATGTGCTTTATAATGATCAGAACACAATCAAATTAAACAGTAAACATGAAAGAACATCCAAGAATTACCAAGCTTTGTCTCAGACTGTTACAATATGCTGACGCTACAGACTTCTCCTCACTTTTACTTTCCAAGAAATCCATGTGGCGATAATAGGCTAAAAAAGTCGGAAAAGTTCGCGTCGGATCGGATTAGTAGCTTTACGACGTCGTCTTTCTAAATATGATATGGGTTAGATGTTAAATCCAATACAGATACAGAAATGAACAATGGTCATTACTGCTAGCCAGAGACTGAGTGCATCTCCAGGGTGTTCTCTATCCCATTAAGCCTCTGTCTCTCAGTCACACGGTCATACAGTATATTCACTTCGTGTGTTGTCTCTGATCCGATAGCTATCTGATTAGTTAAAGCTGTTCCATTTACATCAGGCCACATAAACGCATCTCGGCGAATCGGATATCAGTCCGATCTTTCTACACCCGCCCAAAATGCGGTAATTGAAATGGAGCACGCTTTGGTGTATGCGGTTTTCAGAACGCAAACAAAAAGAAGACGTTAAAACTTATTCGTTACGATGGTTATGCTACAAAAAAAAACATTTAAACATTTACATTTATTTGTTTCTGACGCGATGCATGACTCGTGAGTCACCTGCGAGTGACGTACTTCCGTTTGGGAGGAGTATAGCGCTGAGGTATGTGGCTTGAACAACCACATGCATTTACACCTGTCCAGTTTTATCTGCCTCCCAGACCACCTCTTGAAGGGGTCTGAACCATCGGATTTATATCCGTCTCGAAAACGTTTCGGAGGGCATTTAGACCTGGTCTTTTTACCATCGGGTAGATATCTGATCACAGAAAACGCAAGAAGTGACCAGGTGTAAAAAGCCCGTTACAATGTTAGAAACACTTACAGTATATATGTATAGCATAACCACCTCCACCTATATTTTTACCCCAACAGCAATGAGGCTGAGTGTTAGCTATCAAGCGGAATTTGTGTTCCAACATTTAGCTTTTCCTCTTTGACACATGCATAACAAAGAGGCCAGACTTTAAATGTCATGGTACAGTACCACTGATATTCATATCTGTGTTTTTTTTCCTCATACAACAATAAAAAATTAACAATCTCCAATTGCTGTCACATAAACTTACAGGAATCATCCAGAGTGACTATGTATCACTGTATTGAAGCTACAGGAGCTGATCGATGACGGGTTTATGACCCCTGGACTGCAGCTCTGTTCATTCCAACGCCATCTGCTAATTGCTCTGCTTTGTGATCACTCACAGTGACTTAACAGCTAGTAATAAGGTGATGCTCCAGAGAGCATGTGAACCATCCGGACGTCCAAATCCGACGCTTAGATTGTAATTATATTATATAAAAAAATGCACTTAATACAATCTCCAAATCATCATACCCATGATCAGCCAAGACTTGTTTGGGATCCAGAGTTTCTGTCTTTCATTTTGGAATTAATTTTTTTTTGGGGCTAGAAGAGTTTGCATGTTAAGTTCAAAAGATACTTTAATATTTATGCGAGGAAAGTTTTATTAATAGATGAGTTTATTAAAAGGTTAATATACAGTTGATTACGTGTAGTTCTGGGGTTGCCAGATCTTTTTTTTTTAGGTCAACACGTCACAATGAAAAGGTGTTCTTGCTAGCAAACGTTACTATCGTAGCTACGGTGGAAAATTAAGAAAATGACGTTTAAACATGAATCAAGTTTTAGCTGCGTGACTACGTTTGTAATACTGCTTTAATTACTGAAATCAAGTTTTAGCTGCGTGACTACGTTTGTAATACTGCTTTAATTACTGAAATTTTTAGTGTCCCGCATAGCAACAGGTAAATCATTCCTGTTTCATGTGGAGTTCACGAGAACGCAGGCAAGAATTTGAAGGGTCATTGATTTGCCAGTAATAGAAATCATCTCTTAGACGCCGCGATGGGACGTTAAGGTTTATTTATGTCATCGAGGCTCAATCCCTTTGTACAGTAAACATCGTGTTCACAGATTTAAATCATAATGAGTGTCATGTGATATTTAGTTATTTACTATATTCATTCATTCATTCATTCATTCATTCATTCATTTTCTACCTCTTAACTGAACTTCACGGGTCACGGAGGAGCCTGTGCCTCTCTCAGGCGTCATCGGGCATCGAGGCAGGATACACCCTGGACGGAGTGCCAACCCATCACAGGGCACACACACACTCTCATTCACACACACACTCACACACTACGGACAATTTCCCAGAGATGCCAATCAACCTACCATGCATGTCTTTGGACCGGGGGTGGAAACCGGAGTACCCGGAGGAAACCCCCGAGGCACAGGGAGAACATGCAAACTCCACACACACCAGGCGGAGGTGGGAATCGAACCCCCAACCCTGGAGGTGTGAGGCGAACATGCTAACCACTAAACCCCCGTGTCCCCCTTATTTACTATAGGTCTCGGTAATTATTATTTTCAACTCATTTTCCTTTTTTTTAAATTAATTTATTTATATTTTCTTCTACTTGTTATTATATTTGGCTCCGATCCAGAGTCACATGATCTGAGTATTTCAATATAACACATAAGGCATTAGGGAACTTTACACACATTGAGGTAACTACACAAATTAAAAAAGAAAAAAGACCAGCAAGACAGGCCAACCCATCCTCTATATATTTGTTGCCATTTCTTTTATAAAAGAAATTACAAATAAAATTATTCAAATGAATGATTTAAATACATAAATATTACATTCGGGTTATCGTGCGGGATTCAGGATTATGTTTGTATTCACATTCTGACTGTATAAAGTCTCTCAAATCTCCCAGCTACAGTACATTTCTCCCTGCTGTCAGATTACCTTTATCTCCGTTCTCATTCGCCTGCCCACTGAAAACAAATACGTTAAAGCGTCAGATATGGAATTGATTTATTTCTGCCTGTGAATTGCATCAGGAAAGCAACAATGCACAATCGATCTGAAAAAGTGTGTTGCGAATGCTCGGTCTCATCAGCTATATGAAAAGTGTGCACATTGTTTAAACGGTAAGAAGATGATTTATGCTAATGGGTCTTTGTGAATCAGCAGGGACATTTGGGTCACCGTAGCTTTTATCACGACGAAGACATATAAAGAGCTACTTTACGGACAGAGAAAGACGAGCAAAAAAAAAAAAAAAAAAACGTTTATTTGTTGTACGGCAAATATTTCTCTAAAATGGTATTATGGAAGTATGATCATATTAGAGTATTATAAAATCAACTCAAAATGCTAACACACTGGGAAAAGATGCGATAAAATGCGACGGAACTCAAAAAGGATCATGTCGGTGTTGACAGTGTGTACCGATTAATGAAGACCAACAGGAGACGAGCAGCGTCGTAATTATCCCGCTGTAACCTTTCCGTTGTGAAAGACTCATATGGCTGTGAAAATGGTGCGTAATGCATCAGTGAATGATTAGGGCACTGACATACCCGAGAAGAACAATAGGGCAGGGAAGCTTGATACGGTTTAGCAAACAGGGTGGTGGAGGTGTGTGTGAAAAGAGAGAGAGAGAGAGAGAGAGAGAGAGGAGAAGTACGTCTCACTAACTAGAATTTTTGCCTGCCGTGTGATAGGAGCAAGTCAAATTCAAGACCGCAACAAATTCGAGTCAACCGCCACCCTTCACGTAGGCATTGGTGGTTCAGTGGTAGAATTCTTGCCGGTCATGTTGGAGGCCCGGGTTTGATTCCTTGCCAATGTAGCGCCAGCTTTTGTGCCAACAGCCTTCATCAATTCTGCTCTGATGAGGCTTCTGTAGGAGTTCCCTGCTGATCGATTATACAAGAAATCCGAGCTGCTCTTTTGATTAACTGATTAACATTCGGCTGCAAGACGAATCCAATACAAAGAGAAAGCCCAGCATGTGAAGGCATGCGGTCGTAGAGAGACACGGTACCGCTCGACCGTGCAAGGGTCTTACGCTTCAGGTGCTCCATTGCAAAATTGATGAACAGACTCACCCAACTTGGCGAATTTGCAAAGAAAAAGCGCATCACATGAAGGTGAGGTCTAATCGTATGGCTGAACAGTGATCACAGTTGAACCACAGCAAAATAAGGACAAAAGGCTCAAGTCATGGGAAGGTCAAACTGGCACACATAGACCATTCATTCATTCATTCATTCATTCATTTTCTACCGCTTATCCGAACTTCTCGGGTCACGGGGAGCCTGTGCCTATCTCAGGCGTCATCGGGCATCGAGGCAGGATACACCCTGGATGGAGTGCCAACCCATCACAGGGCACACACACACACTCATTCACTCACACACTCACACACTACGGACAATTTTCCAGAGATGCCAATCAACCTACCATGCATGTCTTTGGACCGGGGGAGGAAACCGGAGTACCCGGAGGAAACCCCCGAGGCACGGGGAGAACATGCAAACTCCATACACACAAGGCGGAGGCGGGAACCGAACCCCCAACCCTGGAGGTGTGAGGCGAACGTGCTAACCACTAAGCCACACGTAGACCAGAGCACTGTTACAGTATGTTGAGCAAAGTTCTGGGGCTGGTGAAAAAATAAAAGGGTACGACAGAAGTAGCTTGAGAGGAAGCATCAGAAATGCCAGCTACCACAGCCGGAGGTGCCCCAGTGCCCTTCATGTAGACATTGGTGGCTAAGCGGTAGAATTCTTGCCTGGGGTTGTAGGCCAGATTTTGATTCCTGTCTGCCGAATGACAGTTTTGATTAACATGCTGACAGCAAGATGAAAATAAAAGGCACAAATGCACGTACATGCTTCATATAAATTGGCCATGAGTTGAGGAAATGTTGTTCAAGCTGTGATGACCGACTGTATTTCAAATAAAGCCTGACATGCCTTTCTATTACTTCACAATAATGCTTATAGGGATGTAAATCATTGTTTGCTTTTTTTAACACCTTAGCAAAAAAAATGGTGAGGACTCTTTGAGGAAAACTCCCGACTGTTCCAAAGCCAAAACACTGTGGCGTGCTTCCAATGCTAAATAAACGTCGCCTCAACAGAATCTTTTCCAAGTCCTGTTTACGTAAAGCATCCGTCATCGTTTAAGTCCTCGTGAAATGTATTAGTACAAGCACATCTATCAGAATAAGCACGCTAATATAAACCTTAGAGACAAAGTCAGTCCTGCTGATAAATCACCACCTTGTGACCAATCAGAACCAAGCATTCGGTAGCACTGTTTTATACGATCGTTAAATCGTTTAAAATGTTTATTCACACTGTGTTCCATCTAATCATGGAAGAGTTCTCCCGTTTGTTTAAACTCGAGGCCACGTCTGAGAGAGACGGTCAGACGGGGGGTAAAGACATTGACCCACCGTTTTCACACTGTGCATCTAATTATTCTGATCATTTTACAGAGCTAAAATGGGACAAACATCAATGTGCAGGGCTACAATAGTCTCTAGCAGTGTCAGATAATTGAGTTCCATGAATAGAACGGGGGCATAGAAGCCTTTATTATCGCCACATATACATTACAGCACAGTGGAATACTTTTCTTCACATACCCCGACTGAGGAGGTTGGGGACAGAGTGCAGGGGCAGCTATGATACAGCACCCCTGGAGCAGGAAGGGTTGAGGGCCTTGCTCAAGGGCCCTGCAGTGGCAGCTTGGCTTTGCTGGGCCTTGAACCGTAATCCTCCGATCAACAACCCAGAGCCTTAACCAGTTGAACATCTTTGCTTAATTTTATTAAAACATATCCTGTACACTTTAAAAACATTCCTTAGTGACTCTTTATAAGGTCCCTAATGAAGCATTTCTATATAGAAAAGTTCTGCATAGAACATTAGGTCAAAGAGGGAACATATTTGTAGGAGTTAAGACCGAACCTTTTACTTTTAAGAGTGTAAGTTTTAACCCAAGGCAAATGTTTTTATTTATTCATTCGTTCATTTTCCACCGTTTATCCGAACTTCTCGGGTCACGCGGAGCCTGTGCCTATCTCAGGCGTCATCGGGCATCGAGGCAGGATACACCCTGGACGGAGTGCCAACCCATCACAGGGCACACACACACTCTCATTCACCCACACACTCACACACTACGGACAATTTTCCAGAGATGCCAATCAACCTACCATGCATGTCTTTGGACCGGGGGAGGAAACCGGAGTACCCGGAGGAAACCCCCGAGGCACGGGGAGAACATGCAAACTCCACACACACAAGGCGGAGGCGGGAATCGAACCCCCAACCCCGGAAGCGTGAGGCGAACGTGCTAACCACTAAGCCACCGTGCCCCCATCAAATGTTTTTATCTTGAGTTAAACATTCGCGGCTATGCATTTATCTCAGACCAAAAAATGGACATCCTGATATTTCTTTTGAAAGTCTATTGTGACAGAGCTGCGTAACATGCTGCCATTTCAGTGTAGAAAGTAAAGCTAGTGTTTGATAAATTACCCAATTTTTTTTGTATTGTTGCACATTTATTCTTTCATAATAGTGCCATTGTTGTGCTCTCTCTCTCTCTCTCTCTCTCTCTCTCTCTCTCTCTCTCTCTCTCTCTCTCTCTCTCTCTCTCTCTCTCTCTCTCTCTCTCTCTCATTGTGTACTTCTGAATCATTTTTCACCAGAACTGAAGAAGATGCACAATTGTCGTATAGACCGAACCAGCAGAATCCTGCCCCTGGTGAGTTCTTACATAAGCTTCTTCTAAGCGTCTCATTCCTCTCGATTGTCATGTAACTACTGTGTAATTGGACAAAACATTTACTTCTCGCTAGCTATTACCGAGTCTACAGAGAGGGAAAAAAAGAAGGAACTAAATAAAAGGAAGGAGAAAGATGAGAGAGATGGACCAGACATGACTTATACACCAACCTCTTTCATCTTTTTTTTTTTTTGCCGTCCATTCCCTGGGCAGAGTTTAGTGGGATGAAAGAGGTGTGTTGATGGAGTGTAAATCACACGCACATGATGGTCCACACTGCAGAGGAGGAGAAAGTGGGACACTTCAGAGTTCATCAATTACATCGCATCGTATTAGCCTTCAGCTTTCACTGACATCTCACATCCATTCATATTTTACAGCCACCCTGGTCAGCCAGATAGAACAAGAGTGTATTTTCTCACACCATCTGAACCTAAATACCACTGTCGCTAATAGTTGTAAATATTTTTCAAAGAAATAATATTGTAAATAATTGAGCAGACAGCGTTTACGTTGTCTGAGATTATCACTATTACATTATCACTATTTCCACACTGTGCTTTCTCTAGATGGTAACAGGAAGATCTTTCACTAATGTGTCAGTCTAACATAATTAGTGATTCGTTTGTGCAGCATGTTGATTGGTTGGCATTGAAGATGGGTCGTGGTTGGTCTTCCAACATGTCAACGACATGACACACAGCCAATACAACTAAGGAGTGGCTCCCTAAGACGGTCCTGGAGGGGTCTATCTCTCCTGACCTGAACCCAATAGAAAATATTGGAGGGAGCTGAAAGTCTGTATTGCCCAGCGACAGCCCTGAAACCTGAAGGATCTGGAGAAGGGCTGTATGGAGGAGTGGGCCAAAATCCCTGCTGCAGTGTGTGCAAACCTGGTCAAGAACTACAGGAAACGTACAATCTCTGTAATCGCAAACAAAGGTTTCAGTATCAAATATTAAGTTCTGCTTTTCGGATGTATCAAATACTTATGTCATGCATTAAAATGCAAATTAATTACTTAACTCACAGTTGAAGAGTACCTATGATAAAAATGACAGACTTCGACGTGCTTTGTAAGTGGGCAAACGTGCCAAATCGTCAGTGTATCAAATACGGTACTTGTTCTCCCCACTGTATGTGTGTTATTCACATGAATGTCAAAACCAAAAGGATCACTGGCTTGCCTCCTTCCAGTACTGCATCCCGTTGCCATGTCTTCACCAGGTAAGCAAAGCATAAGCAACCAGCCATCCACATCATGACCATTGAGCCTTGGGCACCCATGACACTGTTGCTGGTTCACTGGTTGTCACTTTTGGTTGGCACTAACCACTGCATTCTGGGAACACCTCACAGCACCTCCCATTTCTGTCAGGACCACTTTGTCAAATGAGAATTTATTAGATGATAGCATACAGTTAGTGTTAGCGGTATGGTTCTGTTCTGGGCAGGAATCCACGCGCCCGTCCGTGCGCATGCATGGACCGAGCGGGAGAGCAACAACTAGAAAATAGAATAGACCCCCCGTATAACAGAACCATTAGTCATGCATAGAGGTTTGTTTGGCAAATAATACATAAATAAATGGATAAATAAATTATTAGAGAGAGAGGCAGAGAGAGAGAGAAATCTGTGGAGATTTAAGACGTAAACCGGTACAATGAACACATGTTCCGGCATGGTGGAGTCGGGGTTGGAGGAGGGAGTTTAAGTCGCAGCAGCAGCGACGCGCTAGAAAGCGGCTTAATGAATGGGAATTTAAATAGCCGAGTAATACGGATGTCGTAACCGGATCAGTGCGCGTCGTGGACAGCTGATTAACAGCTGATGCACGATTGACGACGTGGCCTGCCTGAACTAACGCGATGCTTGATTTCGGAGGTGCTCTGACCGTCTAGCCTGCCAAAAACCTCAAAAGCTGACCATTCGATTGCTACCTAATATGTTCCACACCATGACAGGTGGCATTATTACAAGCTGATCAACGATAATCCCTTCGTCTGTCAGTAGTTATGCTCTGTAACATTATGGCTGATGGCTTTACGTGCACAGGATTTCATGTCAGCAGAAGACGGGGACCATGTGTCCGTAAGTAAAACCGTCACCAAAGTGATTTACTAATATTTCTAAGCCTGCTGTGTTTAATTTTTCAGTAGAGCCATGCATACGATGACATCGTAACTTTTATTACATCCCGGTTCTTCTCCTGATTCTTCAGTCATCTTCCTCCTGATAAAAGTGCAGTATTTTGATGGTCATCCTGAAAGATTTCGACATCTAAATTCTTTTGACATCTAAAATGAAGATAACGCCGCATATATCGTTTTTTTTAACCTTTATGGAAAGTATAGAAAAAACTGTAGTGTGTTGCATTTATGAAATCAATGAACTGCTACCGAGTAAACGCAATTTTATTTCTGCAGGCAAACAAAAATATTTTGAACAGTTTGAACTAACCTGAAGAAAAAAGACGCTGGGTTGAAGGTTACGTTCAAATAAAATGTTCAATGTCTAATTGAGTCCTTCGTATTCATGACCAGGGCTCTCAAGTTTTGAAGATAGGCAAGCGTGACATGTCCAACCCCTCGCTTTTTTTCATTGGATGTTGCGTTAAAACTTTCTGAGATAGTGCTATTTTCTGATTGGCTATTGTGTAGCTTCTTTTTTGATTGGTTGATAAGCGTCAGGCTCGACTAAGAACTGAGACGGGGACTTGATTCCTGCCCGGTTCAGCAGAGACAGCGGTGCGGACTTATACATTTTGGTTGCTGCGGCTTATTAAATATATGATAGTTTTTCTGCGTGAGAAATACGACGTGCGGCGGGAGAGCGTGAGAAAAGACCGAAATGCGTGACTGTCACTCTCAATGAGTGGCACTTGACAGCCAGGCATGACATCAAAAATTTAACTTGCCGGCTGCAGCAAACCAAAAATGCGCCTGCTTCTGTGTGTCGGCGGTTATGACGCATATTTTGAGCGACACAAAAAAAAATAAAAAATTAAACACGGTTTATTTTATCGTTACAAGAGCATCATGATCTTAGAATTTAGAATCACATTTTTAAAAAACTAACTAACAAAAATAAAAAAAATTAAATAAATTATTTATTTTCCAAATCTACAGGGAGCCGCAGCAGAGGGATGAAAGAGCCACTTGCGGCTCCGGAGCCGCAGGTTGCCGACCCCTGGTATATACACTTTGTCGTTTACTTTATAATTTGTGCTGACTTCATGGATTAAATCGGCCGGTAGAATTCTCTTTTCCGAGCAATTCGTTCTGCGTTTTCCAGATTTTCAGGAAAGGAGGCTTACACAGCAATTTCCATCTTAGTGAAATCGTTCCATCTTTATTTCTACCTCATCGTGTGGATAGAGTGCAGAATGTTACTCCCATCTTACATCTGGTTTTATTATTACTTCACCATCAGGGTTCCCACAGGACACCGCAACAACGACTCGCAGCAACAGCCGCAGATTGCTATCGATTGTGGATTGACTGGTCTGGCCCCTCGTTAAAGGGGGATCTAAAAACGAAGCTGTAAATCTGCTGAATCATATTTCACTAGCGATTGATTGGTGAGATTTTTGGACTGTGCTCAACAATCAGAGTGCAACACTGTCTGTGACTTTTTCTGTGAGCTCATCAGATCTACGAATCAGAAGCCCCGGTTTGTTACTGACACAAATATGCATCAGATTGGAGTTAAAAGCAGTTTGCTCATCTTAGAAACACCATCAATAATACGGGTTTCAGAATAAAAGAAAGGTAGCTGGGAATGGCAATATAAGCATAGAGGAGAATACAGTACAATAAAACAGAAGTAATAGCACAAGGATCTGGAATACACAGGAAAGTAGTTCTGAATGCCCTTAAGAGCACAGTGAGGTCCATCACTGTGAAATGGAACCAAAAGGTCCTCCATGCGTTGGCCATCTAGTCAAACCAAGTAACCAGTAAAAAGTTTAGAAGGGCTTCAGTCAGGGATGTGACCGAGAAATAAACGGACACTTTACCAGGATTCAGAAGCTTTGCAGTATAAATACAACACTGGAGTGTCTTTAGAACATCCATCCATCCATCCAACCATCCATCCATCCATTTTCTACCGCTTATCCGGAACCGGGTCATGGGGGCAGCAGTCTGAGCAGGGACGCCCAGATTTCCCTCTCCCCAGACACTTCCTCCAGCTCTTCCGGGGGAATACCAAGGCGTTCCCAGGCGAACTGAGAGACATAGTCCCTCCAGCGTGTCCTAGGTCTTCCCCAGGGCCTTCTCCCAGTTGGACATATCTAATGAGACGAGAGACGAGCTAAAGCAACAGAAGATCATTTTGTGGTCCACTCCCATCAGCCAAGAAGAAGAATCTGAGGCTATCATAAGCACAGACATCGACCTTCCAAACCCACAATACATTTTCTTTGGACACTTTGATTAATTAGTAACAAATAAGATTGTACATAAAGGCTATCATAACCTTTGGAAAATATGTTTATAAGCATCGACATACACATTATGAGCAAAATTACCACACCTTTAATCCCCTGTAATAGCGCTGTTACGTAGCTTTGATTGCTGGATATCAGTATTATTTTAAAGCAAAGACATTAGAGACTCTTGCACTCATTTGATTCTTGATGTGAGAGAGTTCCTCTTCGGTTCGAGAGCAGCACCATAGTGATTAGCACTTGAGCGGAGTCTGGTTTTGGCTAATTAGAGCTGCACTGCTGTCTATCTCTTTTTGTCTCTCTGTGTGTGTTTCTCTACAGTATCTGTATCATGCTAGGAATAGCTATCTACATTATCAGTATATCTGTGAAGGGATGAACGTTGTTACTCAGACAGATTACAGTATATAATACACGCTTAAAAACCGCCAACGATTTTAAACTGGTGTTTATGTAAAATAATCCGTTTTCCTGTCAATTAGCATGAATGATAGCTTTCCTTCTCACTCCAGGTATGCATCCTGCTAAAGCTACGATTAATAAATCCATGTGAACATTGCGAATATATTGTAAATATTCTAAAAATAATTTATATTCATTCATTCATCGATTTTCTACCACTTATCTGAACTTCTCGGGTCACGGGGAGCCTGTGCCTATCTCAGGCGTCATCGGGCATCGAGGCAGGATACACCCTGGATGGAGTGCCAACCCATCACAGGGCACACACACACACTCTCATTCACTCACACACTACGGACAATTTTCCAGAGATGCCAATCAACCTACCATGCATGTCTTGGAATCTTGTGAATCTTGGAATCTTGTGTCTTGTGTCTTGAGTCTTGTGCATGGGAATCAAACCCCCGACCCTGGAGGTGTGAGGCAAACGTGCTAACCACTAAGCCACTGTGCTCCCAAAATTTATATTATGTTAATTAATTATTTGTAGACAAATCCTATGCCATTATCTTAGTGGTGGCATTCATTTGTTTACCAGTTTCCTGAGATGGTTGTTACAACCATCCTAAGTTAATGGAACAGGGAATTATCCAATCAGTGGTTTGATTAGCT
This sequence comes from Tachysurus fulvidraco, assembly GCF_022655615.1. Taxonomy (NCBI): domain Eukaryota; kingdom Metazoa; phylum Chordata; class Actinopteri; order Siluriformes; family Bagridae; genus Tachysurus; species Tachysurus fulvidraco. The sequence continues at coordinate 2,816,666 of NC_062521.1, forward strand.
TGGCAATAAGCATCAATTACATACCAATTACACAAATATTTATCCAAACACTGATCGTTGATGGGCAGGTCATTGCTGTTGACAGTTTACCTTTCCACCTTGCTGTACAGTATGTTAGCACGCAGACTCACGCTGTTGTTTATCCATTCATTAAGTTAGGTGTTTAGCCTAAACCCATGAAGTGGGACACGAGACTGCTGATACTCAACTCATGACCAAAAATTATTTCACAAACAGTAAACTCAAGCAGAGTGTAAAGCCAGCTTTGGGTAAATATATACGTGGGTATGTGTGTGAACACTCCATATAAGCAATGACTAGCAGTGTGTAACAGTCTTACTTTGGGAGTGTAGCTTGTCTTAACTCCAGATCATTAATAAAAAAAAATAAAATAAAAAAAACACGCCATATCGGACAAGCTGCGGTACAACTTGTAGTAATGGCAGATGGTCCCATGAAAGGTTCTCCACACGGTTCCTTTCACCGTCTCACCGAGAGCTCCAACTTGCAGCGTTCGCTATTCTGATGCTAAAAAAAGTAACACACACTGAACTAAAAGTGCTATAGAGTGTAGGGACAGGAATTGTGTTTTACTAGAACCACCGTGCTGAATTCTTGTTTCTGATTGGTCAGAGGGTGTCGATCCATTTAACAAAGAAAATTATTATTAGAAGATTATTGATATTGTAAACTTTTACGTAAGGAAAACGCGGTTTTCCTGCCTTTTGCTAGGTTTATTTATTTATTTATTTATTTATTTTTAATTTTTATTTATTTTTTATTTATTTTGGGGGGGGGTGTTTGGTCCCACAGACCTTATATGGGGATTAACAGTAAATATACATTATACACATATTATAACAGCTGCAAAATCTCTATGGTCTAAATGGAAGTATTGAGTTCAGACTAGCAGCTGACACGATTCCCCCATCACCCCCCCCCCCACCCGTCTGTTCCTGAAGTAAACCAAACGGTGTGTGTTGCATCTCACCTGAAGGGGGCGCTGCTGTTCAGTTCTCAGCTTCATCACTTCTGGTAATATGTCTGAATGGGGAAAAACAAACAAACAAACAAACAAACAAATAAATAAATAAATAAGCCAGCCCTTGATACACACAAAGGTCCATACACATTTGGACACTAACAAAGATATTTGTTGTGAATCGCTCCGTCTCCGTCTGTATATTCAAGTTAAAATGAAATGAAATATTAAATATCAAACTTTTGACCATGATCGAAGATTATTTGCTGTGACGTGAAACCACTTTCAACACTGTTTATCATCTAATAGTTCATCTTCTCTGCATGAATTTCCACATCATCGTTTGAAGGCTTTGCTCTTGTCATGATTTTGCTCAGACTTCCGCCACGTGCAGGCGTTTGTTTACGTTTCTCGTCACGTGTCTGCCCCGCCTTCGTCTGCTCCTCCCTGTCACCACTCCTCACCTGCTCCTCATTGTGTCATCATTGTCTTTAAGTGTGCCGCGTTGCCAATGGCAGCACGGAATCTACTGTTGTCCGGTCCTGTCTCTAGTCCGTGCCGTGTTTCGTGTTCCTCTGTTATTAAACCCTGTTTTGTTTTGCTATCCTGCGTTTGGGTCTGCTTCCTGCCCCGCGTCATGACAGCTCGCATGACAACAAGAGTCGCAAACAAAAATGTCATTAATGTGACCAAACTGAAGAATATAATTAGTACGGGGTAAAACGACAGATACCTCTTTTTGGCACTAGAAACAGAGGTGCCTTAATGGGGGCTCCAGAGTATGCCGGGCATATGAGCCCACCAGGATGCTAGGGGGCCCCGAATCACCACTTTGAAATAGATTTTTAATCGATCAATTCTTTTATTTTATTTTTTAAATCGTACAGTATATACTGTACACACAGACATTTTATCTATTAATGACGTGTTTCTAAACAAAGATCATGCAGACAAAGGCGACAGACGGCGCACCCTGATTATTTTATTCATTTAAAAAAAATACAACGTTTTGGGGCAAGTCGTGGCCTAATGGTTAGAGAGACTGACTCGTAATCCTAAGGTTGTGGGTTCGAGTCTCGGGCCGGTCACGACTGAGGTGCCCTTGAGCAAGGCACTGAGACCCCCCCCAACTGCTCCCCCGGGCGCTGCAGCATAAATGGCTGCCCACTGCTCCGGGTGTGTGTTCACGGTGTGTGTGTGTGTGTGTGTTCACAGTGTGTGTGTTCACTGCTGTGTGTGTTCACTGCTGTGTGTGTGCACTTTGGATGGGTTAAATGCGGAGAACCAATTCTGAGTATCTGTCTCTCTGTCTGTCTGTCATGATGAAATAAAATAAACTACATGGATGGATGGATAGAGGCTCTTGTTGGGTTGCCAGTTGGATGAAAAATTTACCAAGATAAAATTGATTTTTAGACACATGGACCAGCATTAATTAAAACAAGTCCGAACTAGATTTGTAAAGTTCGCCGTGACAAACTTTGATGTTAAAGTATTCACAAAGGCCGGTGCTTTTTGGAGGCGAGTGGACATAAGGGTCAATGTTACGTTTGGGGACAGAAAGATAGGGTGCCAAAACATTTGGAGGCAAGTGGAGGCATGTGACATCATCCGATTACTCCTGAGGAAGTTCCCCTCATTGGGCTGAGTGTTTTGATACATCACATGTACATGTTGTGCTAATTTTTGATTTTCACGTGACGTCAAGCAACGTCATCAGAATACCCGTGAGGCAGTTCCCCTCATTGGGCTGAGTGTTTTGATATATCACATGCCCATGTTGTGCAATTTTATTTATTTTCATGTGACATCACGTGACATCATCAGAAAACCCGTGAGGAAGTTCCTCTCATTGTTCTGAGGGTTTTGATATGTCACATGTCAATGTTGTAAAAAGTTTTTTGATTTTGCATAATTAGGGGCGGGGCTGTGGCACAACCGAAAGGCCAGTCGGTACACCAGTGTAAACCTTTGTTCAGAGTATCACCCTAAAGGAGCTGGCCGAGTTTGGTGTAGAGAGTTCGAAAGCTTGCCGAGTTATAAACCTCCAAATTTAATAATGGGAGTCTATGGGAAAAAAAGGCCAATTTGAGACCCGGTACCCGAAGTACCGGTACTCGGAATGCTTAGAAAAGTAATAGCAACAAACGTCAGACCGGCGTCTACAACATATCTGAATTTGGTGCATGTGGCTCGAAAGCCCTAGACCGCATTAAATTTTATAAATCTTTGTCTAAGCTGAAATAGGAAAACAGAACGTCGGCTTCTACAAATCTTAAGTGTTGTTAAGTTGTGAAATTTTTAGATGAAGAAACGATCTGCTAAATATATAACAGCGTATTACAGCCGATAAATATACCGTATGACCACGCCCTTTTTTCGCTCTCCGAGCCGCGTAAAGAACGAGGCTCGTCTGGATAGCGTACGTGAGACTGGTTAAAATGCGCAGCTTCTGTTTGTGTGTTCAGAAGCTTATTACAGCGTTGTCTGGTATTTCTTTATTACTTTTTTTTTTATTTACATCGGCGATGGTCGACATTCTGAGACATTCATTCGAAGACATCCTGTCCTTTTTTGTCCAAATCTGAAGACTTGTAGCAGTTCTGTTTCTCAGCACATTCTCACATCGACGTTCCCTTCATTGCTGACCACCTGGCTGAGGCCTCCAGAAGCCTGGTTCAGTCTGTGTTAATCTAATAGAGAAACAGAAGGAAGGCTGTATGTGCCGGGCTCCGGGCCGGAGGCGGAGACAACCGTTATAAAATACACAAACGTATCAGCACAATCATCGAGCCCAGAACCCAGCGAGAACCACAATGGGTTCATTAAACATGACAAGGAAAAAAACTTATAAATCGGCCTTGTTTTCAAAAAAGTCTGCAACAGGAACAGAGAATCGTGCGGCTCAGAAGAGAAAAAGGGGGGATTTTGCACAGCTGTAACACATTAACGTTATCTACAAGCCTTTATAGTGCGTCTTCGGGAAGCCACGGGAAAAGATTGTCTTCTCCAAGCATCGGTGGTTCAGTGATAGGCTTCGTGTCTGCCATAAAGGAGGACATGTTTTGAGTCCCGGTCCTTCCAGCGGATCTTTTGCTGTACTCGATAACGTAAGGAGCAACAGTAAATTCTTCAGGAACAAAAAAAGACACCACAAAACGTGGAGGATGTTTTGTAAGATGTAAGATATAAGATACATAATTCACTTCAACACTTGGAGGGAAGGCACGGTGGCTTAGTGGTTAGCACGTTCGCATCACACCTCCAGGGTCGAGGGTTCGATTCCCGCCTCCGCCTTGTGTGTGTGGAGTTTGCATGTTCTCCCCGTGCCTCGGGGGTTTCCTCCGGGTACTCCGGTTTCCTCCCCCGGTCCAAAGACATGCATGGTAGGTTGATTGGCATCTCTGGAAAATTGTCCGTAGTGTGTGAGTGTGTGAGTGAATGAGAGTGTGTGTGTGCCCTGTGATGGGTTGGCACTCCGTCCAGGGTGTATCCTGCCTCGATGCCCGATGACGCCTGAGATAGGCACAGGCTCCCCGTGACCCGAGAAGTTCGGATAAGCGGTAGAACATGAATGAATGAATGAATGAATGAACACTGATGGACACTCGATGTCCATCAAAAGGAACGTCCTTAAAATGCTCTAATAGAGTAATATATTGTGTAAATAGTTTTATTCAGCTGTCAGTTGGACCACAATCTTACTGGATGAAGCAAGTTGTCCATAATTAGACACATTTTGTTTTATTCCCCCCCCACACACACACACCCACACCCACCCACACACACACACACACACACACACAAGATCTGTATCATTAAACTGTGGTCAGAGAATCCATGCACTCTTGCCCTTGAAGAGCAGACAGCCGTGAAGGGATCGATGGAGATGCTCTACATAACGTAACAGCTACATATCATACTGTATGTGTTGCAATCCAGAGCAATTCACACTACTCCTTTTGTGCTTTTGTCTGATTCG